>NC_056732.1:1711446296-1711551292 GCF_019279795.1 Protopterus annectens
GAGATTTTGGAATTAATATATTCAGGGAAGCAGAGGCTCAAGAACAGCTAGTCTGTGCATCTTCGATGGAACATGTGTTAAAAATGTATGAGAGACACCAATGACCACTGAAAGTACAGGTAGTGTATTTCCTAATACTGATTAGGCATGGCTTCGTTTCTGTTCAGTTCACACCCTGCAGTGACTTATTCCTTAATCATACATTATTTGGCCACACTCACCAGTTTGCATGTAACAACAGACCAAAATGTAGGTTGGCATTTCATTTGTACCTCAAAATATTTCAACTGTGCCTTCAAACATTGCATCAGCAAATTATTTATACTCTGGCATAAAAATCATATTCTGCAAAGCTACATTTGTATGGTTTGTTTTGCTTAGTTTTAAAAGGAGTACATTTTACCATAAGCAGTGGCATATTTTTATCCTTAGTACACACAGTGTTGTCACTCAAATCTTTTTGGCTTACATATCTCAAATTCTGTAAGTTATTTAACACAGTCTTCACAACAGCAGCATTTAGATAACCTTCCCAAATCTACCTTTTTATTTCTTATTACCCTTCAATTTACTCCACCCTGTCTTAAGGAAGGGCAGGCTCAGGGGTATGAAAATATCCCCCCCATTGACAGTACTTATTTTTATACCATCTTCACTTTACCCTTCTGCCCTTTCACAGTTCTCAAAACCACTCCAGAGAACACATATCACTTTGTTCCACTAATTGTTAAATATGTCAGTTATCTGCTGGAACCTATACCTGCCTTCACACATTTTCAACATATTCCATGCCTCCCTGCCCCATTAGGTGTCTGATTAATCCAAGCCATTTCACATACTCCCATTTTGCAAATGCATCCCCTATTTCATATCTATGTTATTGTTTTATGAAAATATTTTATTGACTACCTGTTTTGTTTGTTTGTCTCTTTTCCTACTATGCCAAATGCCAAATCCTGCAATCCAGTAGTATACTTTTTCATTGCACCATGAGCCAGAACTCTCTTGTCTTCACCCACAAGTCTCCAGCCCATACATAAGTATGCATTATATAGAGAAATACTTTTCCTCTCTACATCTAGTGTTTCCCTTTTTCTAGTATAGTTTGGTTGGTTTCATCAGGAAGGATAATCAAGTAACACCTTTGTGTGTATCATACATATCCTTCCTGATAACCTGAGCTTCAGAGTCACTTCCCAAATCTCATTCTACCCTTTTAGCCTAAGGGTGTCAACGGCCCTTTTTTGTATCAATTCTAGCATATCTATGGAGTCACTTTTTATTACCAAAAATAGAACCTACAAATTAGTGCTTTACTACTCATGTCCTACTTCATGAATTTGTTTATTTTTCTATTTATTTCTCTATTTCTTTATTTTAATATTGGTTGTCTTGGTAGGTGTAGTGGTCCACAGACCCCTTTTTAGCCATGATTGGAACCAAATGACAACACCAACTTAGCCAAAATATACAAATCTAAAGACAGGCAAAGAAGAAATAGATCCCATAATCCAATGTGTCACCTCCCTGGGCTGAGGCAGGAATTGTTCAGAACTGATCAATGATCTACCCCAGTAAAAAAAAATAAATAAATAAATAATAAATATATAGTGTTACGGTCACATGCCAAGGTGCAAGTCACAGATATGAACTGAGAAGGAGTGCCATTAAATAAGCCCAGTGTCAAACAACAGATTAGTGTTCTGACAATTGCAGTTTTGGTTACCGAGTATATGGAGAATTGGGGTACGTGAATTATTTAAGGCATTTCATTTTATTGGTTAGAAATCTTATGGGCCTTTCCAGTTGAGTGATATGACTGAATTTGTACATACCAAAAGGAGAAACTGTATTCAATGATGGGTCTGATAAGGGAAGAATACAGTGGCAGGATGACTTTCTTGTATCTTGAAGATATTCCTTTGGAAATGAACTGAGCCAGATGCCTGACTAAAGTAGAAACATGATGATTGAATAACAGACAGTTGTTTGCATAAATACCTAGGTCTCTTATGACTGTATCTGAAGAGAAGTACCATTTATAGCATACAAAGTGGGCACTATGCTCCACTTTTTTCACTTAGATTTAGATAAACTTTGATACACTATGTATGTGCATATTCCAGATCTCTTTCGCATGAGACGATGAGCGGATAACAGTGAACAGTTTGCAGTCATCAGTAAACTTGGTCAACCACACTTCTGGAATATTGGCTTGGATATCTGCAAAACAAATGATATGCAAGAGAGGAACCAGAACTTATCCCTGTGGTACCCCACTAGTTGCAATTTTATATTATGAGATGGAACCAGTAATTTTCACAACCTGGGATCTGTTGGACAGCCAATTTGCAATCTCAAGGAATTAGACCAACGTGTGGCAGATTTATTTCAATGATTTCATGTTCAAGTTTTATCATGTACAAAAAGCATATAATGCTACTAAGTCTTTCAGTAGATCTGAATTATTAAGATATGGTGAGAAAACAAGGAAGTATTCATCTTTGTGTTTTGTTACTACTTTTGGTAGCAGTTCCCTGGCTTTTCAAAATTTAATATTTAAGCATTGGGACATTCTTTTGATAGACAGCAAGTTAGCCGATTTGATACCATCAAAATGCAAGTTTTCATTCAGACGAAGCACAGTAATAGGAAATAAGTTACACCATTATAAAAGATATACTGGTTGATTTGGATGGACAACAAACTACTGATGGTATACAATTAAAGGGACAATTTTCATGTGGTCATTGTTCTGCCTGTAAGGTAGTCATGTTTTTTTTTCTGCTAATACTGCTCAAGTTTTTGACATTAGATGTTATAATTCTTGCACTATCGAATGGATAATTTATCTAGCTAGTTGTTCTTCTTGTTGACCATCTCCAAGTAACTTTCACTATTCAGTCAAAGCATAACACTGATATATTTGCTCTTACACTGAAATAAGCTGGGAACAGCATTTTAGTCTAAATTTTAGAAATAATGAAATGGTAATCCCAATGAAATTAATGATGAATTTAGCAGTCATTACTGATATCTGTCAGTCAGCCTGATATAAAAGTAGCAGCTGGAGAAATGGATGAATTCTACCACAAGATGATGACCACAGAGCCAAATTAATTTCTGTCAGCACAAATATACTGAGAAATTAAAAATAATCTCCTCTTGTGAGCTGCAAGAGAGAGCATTAATAGTACAGAGGGATAAAGCCTCTGCTACTGCCCAGAGCATTGGAGTTAAATTAGTGGCCTTATCAGCTTGACTGGGCTAGCAGGAGAGGATATGTGTATGTCCATCCTGGGAGGGGGGCAGTGAAAAGCCAGACACATAGTCCAAAGTCTTGCAAAGGGATGCAAATGTGCAGCATAGGTGGTCATTAGACTCACCAGGACACCACTGAGTGATAGAATTTATGATGGGTGGAGAGGAGCATTTATACAATTCAAGAAGGCATTGTGAGCAATTAGAGTAGTACAGCCACCCCCCCCCCCAAGCTAGGGTTAATCCATTCAAATGCTCTCATTACTAGGCTGGTAACAAAAGCATAAAGCACCCTCATGGGTTCTCGAGTGATTGACCCCTCCACCCTGATAACTCTTGCACTGTCTCCTGCAGAAAGTCCTTGAGCTGAAGAGCAAATAGGACTTGATGATCATCAGGCATGGGGACAAAAACACCCAGAAAAACAAATCAACAAGCCCTACAGCAGAAAAATAAAACATTAAGGAGGCTATAAGGAAAAGCCCTCAATAAAAGACATGATTAAACAGATCACAGAAATCTCTAACTATGTTTTTTTTATTTATCACCCAGATTGGGATATACTAGGTTAGACTGGGGAGTTTCAGGGCATACAACTGAGCTGAGATGCTCCACTTGTGTGTCACAAGGATAGAGATACCTTATTTGGTTATACCTTCAGGGCAATATTGAAAGACGTCCTAGGAAAGCTAAGTTTGGATAGCAGAAAGTTGAGTGTGTAAGTTAATTTAAAATTGGGTCTGCCTCACATCATATGCATACACAAAAGGGACAACAGAGACTGAACTGATGCAATTTGGATGGTGAAGATTTCAAGCAGTTGAAAGATATATTAGGTCACAGTGGATCTAATCAATGGTCTCTTTTGCAGATGACATAAATCAGCTGATGGAGATTTAGGTACTTGGTCATTACTATATGTATATCATGTGGACAGAGGGCTAGCAAAGCAGCAATATATTTGTTCACTGTTTGGATCAGATAAGGTAAAGTAAGCAGGAATCATGATAGTTTGGTTAGAGAGCATTAAAGGCATGCCAGAATGGAGCCAAAAACATCAAAGCAGTTGAGATGATTAGGAACATCATAAACAGATTTATCTGGCAATGAGAGACAGCATTAGGGAGGGGTGCAACATGTGGGTATTAATGTAAAATAACCTGAGGATTCAGCAATGATGATGTTCGCCTATCCAGTTTAGGTATGCAGCTGTTTTAAATAACCTGAGAAGGGGAACAGAAGAGATTTTCAACAAATATGTTTGGGTGAAAGGGTGACATATCATCCTACTGTGGCAGAAGAACAGACTTAGTAGGTTAATCTGAAAATCGTGACTAGCAAGTGACTATCGTTGATTTTTCTGACAATTGGCCTAGACTGGTTCACAATTCTATTCCTTGACTGGCATAACAAATGTATGGCTGCAGCCATTTCTTCCAAACACATGTGTTGTGAGGTCATTAGTAAGAGCAAGCATTTTTATATTGATCCTGAGGCAATAAGGTGTACTCCTTATCAGTAAAAAAAGACTTATGGGGCATTTCCATACTATACATTTTTATAAAAGTACAATCAAAAAATGTTCCGTAATAACACTATTACACTGAATCAGTAATGTATACACATTATGTATTATAAGCAGCAAGTAATACATCAAGAAAGCTTTCCCACAAATATATAATACATGAAGGGTAGGTTCATAAGTTCATAGGTATATACTAGGCTAATGACAAGTAGGGCCTTTATAAGCCTAGCCATGCAATCAAAATGTGACCCAAAAAGTTGATTTATACAGGTGGTGGTTTACTGACTTCCTCTGTCCATCAGAGACATAGGAGCCAGACCAGGGGTGAATTTCTGATGACCCATCCATTGGTCCAAGTTAAAAAGGATAGGGAGGAACTCTGCTTCACATGCATGGGGAGCCTGTTCAGGAATTTTCTGAGAAACATATCTGTCTCTCTAACATGTCCTATTTATGTTGCAAACAAAATTCAATTATTTTAATCTAATAGTTATGATGCTGTTTGTTTTGTGTATGTGCAAAACATTTATCAAAACAGGGTCCAGAGATGCCTTGTATGCCAAGCAAAGATCACTTCTCAGAAGTCTGTATGATACTGAGTAAAGAGACAGGGCTTTGAGGCGATCAGCATAGGACATTGTGTTTACTCCCTCTATTCTTTTTGTGGATGTTACAGTTACTGTATGTGTCTGGTCAGGTACTAGGATGGATCTGATGAGGGCTGAGTGCAATTGTATGATGACATCTCTGGACCTAGATGCCATGCCCTAGCTTATAAGTTGAACAACACAGAAAGATTTTCATACTACCTTGGACACATGCTGGTCAAAGGCTAGGTTACTATCTATATGAGTTCCTAGTTCCCTGACTAGTGAATCAACTTTTTAGGGTGTTTACTGATAACATAGTTATCTGGGGTGGCAGACTCCCAAAAGGTATAATAATGCATTTCTTGGTATTGAGTTTTAAGCCATGCTTTGCCACCAAATGTTTGTCTGTATTAGACCTTCCTGAAGAGCGTTCTGATTTTGGGGGGATTCAATGACTGCTTCCAGTTTGCAGAAGTAGATGCCAAAGAAGAGTGAGTCCAGTATAGAGCCCTGGGAGACTCCACTGGTGACCAGTCTCTTTGTGGAGGTGGCATCACTAATTCTAACCTCCTGGGTCCTATCTGTGAGCCAGGTAGCTATCTAGTGTGTTATAAAGAGGTTTATACCTAGTTCCATAAGTTTGTTGACAATGCCAAAGTAAGGTATTCTAGCAATTGCTTTAGCCAGATCTAGGTGGTCAGTATACACCATTTGCCCCTCATCCATTGCCTTAGTGACCTTTTCAAGGAACTCCAGCAGATTCAGTAAGCATGTCCTTCCTATGACAAAGCCAGACTGGGATGGATCCAGTGTCTGGAGGTTGCCTATGTTCTTGTCGATTATTTCCATGATGATTCTTTCCATTGCTTTGCCAATAAGACTAGTCAGACTAATGGGTCTCTAGTTTTGGGGATCTGTTGAAGGTCCACCCTTATGAATGGGATGACCGTTGCAGTCCTCTTTTCATGTGGCACAAAGTCTGGCTTAAGACTCTAGTTAAATAATGATTCCAGTAGTCCTGATAAGTCATATTTTAGACCATTCAGAGGCATCCTGGGATGTTATTGGGGCTCACTGAGACAGTGTTCTTGGCTTTAGTGAGTGCAGCCAGTATATGTTCCCTAGTTATATCTTGAGGGGTTATGTTTGAGGGTATTTTTCAGGGGATGGTTAGGGGGTGAGAGGGGGTAAGGTTGGAAGTGAATTTGTCTGCTAACAGGTTTGCTATATCATCAGGTTCAGTGAATGTGGCACCATTAACCACCAGTTCAGCACATTGCTGTGTGTTGCCCTTGATGTTTATGACATAGCTGTAGAAGACCTTATGGTTATATTTCACCCAGGAGGCTATCTTAACCTCAAAGTTCACTTTGATTGACCTAATTAGCCTTCTTAGTTGCATAGTACTTTGATCTGCGGTGGTGGTGCTACGGTAGCGTTGTCGCCTCATAGCAATACATTGTCCCATTCGATTCTCAGCTAGAGCGTCTTCTGTGTGGAGGCATACATGAATGGGGCGTGCCGTCATTGATGGTTGTGTGTCAGGGTTGGTAACTCTGTACATAAAAATCCACTACCAATCATTAGCGGACCGGAGTTCCGCTGTAGCGACCCCTAACCGGGAAAAAGCCAAAAGACACGAACAAGTTGCATAGTACTTTGATGAGAGAGTTTCTAGTTTTATGGGAATTACCTCTCCTGATATTTGCCATTTTTTTCCCTTTTGTTGTATATCCTGTTTAACTTGGGATGCCACTGGGGTGTTATTTGTGGTGCTAGTCTTGGGCTTACTTCTAGTAAGTACAACAGCCTCTATGCAGCCATTGACATGGTTGTACAGTTTCTGATAGCAATTCAGAATAGGTGGCTGTATTCTCTGTGTTTGGAGGGACATTGAATTCTGACAAGCCATCACTTAATAAAAGGTAATTTGACTTGGAAGAGTTCCTAACTGTTACTGCTTTTAATGAAATTATGGATTTGATTTTGATTTTGAAGAAGACAGATTTATGGTCGAATCTTACCAGGGAGGATGAGACATTGGTGGCGGGGGGGGGGGGGGTGCAATGTTCTCTCATATTTGTATGTTGGAGCCTGTAGTGAATGTATTCACTATTTAGTCAAACATATTTATGAAGTCCAGGAATCTCTGTGACAGCAGGGTTGAAGCTGGGTAGGATTCCCAATCTATACAGGGGTAATTAAAGTCTCCCATGAATAGCCAAAAACAAAAAGGCTGGAAGCACAAGAGAGAACCAACAACTCAATAGTGTTAAAAACGTTTTAATCCACGCTTTCGTAAAAACTTCTTCAGAATAAATCTGTCTTAAAACAGTCAGTTTAAATACACTCATTAATTAATTAAAACTGATGAAATTCAATGAACTAATTTAACAAGATTACAAACAATCAATCAGTCAAATCTACTTTTTCTATTTTCAAGAAAGCATTTAATGTTTATGTATTCATTTAACCCTGGTAAAATGTCAGCACCTAACCTTAGCTGCCATAAAGTCTCCTTTCTTTCCACTTTGTTTTTAACATTGCCCCCTCTCATATCCTTATTAATATGCTCTAAAACATCAAAAGACTTTTTTTTAAAATTAGTACATAACATTGTGTGTCTATACAAAGCATTGTTGGTGTATTTAGTTTTTATGGCATAGCAATGTTCTTTAATACGTTTGCTTAACTTTCTAGTTGCCATTCCTATATAGAATGCTTTGCACCCTTAGCATAAAGCAATGCAAACCACATTAAATGTATTACATGTAAACCTGCCGGATGCAGCACTGGTCCCATTAAGATGAGTTAAGCAAACATAAGGTCCCTCGTGAATAAATCTGCAGGCAGAACAACTGAAACATTTGTAAGTCCCTTTTGGTCTATCTCTCTCAGGTAAAACTATATCTGAGTCTTCATGTTGTAACAGTTCTTTTAAACTACTTGATTATTTTGTTTATGAAACTAGGTGTTTTGCCTAAGATGATAGACAAATTATTACTTCCTCTTATTATCTTCCAGTTGTCAGTTATAATGTTTTTTATCATTTCACTGTTAACAGACATATCCACTACACATCTTGGTGTTTTTGATAAAGTTCCTATTTCTGAACCTTCCATAATATTTTTCTTGGTTAAACCATAAATCAAAATTGGCCCAAAATCTGTATGTCTTCTGTTAGAAATCTCTGATGCCAAATTTGCCAACATCACATCAGAATAACCTTTGGATAAAAACAAACCAGTGATGAATGTTGTTTCTAAAAAGAAATCATCATCATCACTGATGAGCCTAGAAGCTCTTATATATTGTCCTTTTGGAACTTTTCTTCTCATGAAAGCAGGATGGTTGCTCTGAAAATGTAAATAGTTATTCACATACGTCTCCTTTCTGTATATTTTACATTTGTATCCCATGTAAGTGTCACATCCAAAAAATTAATAATATGACCTACATTACCTAGTGTGAATTTCAAAAATACACTACTCATGTTTAATTGTTCCAAAAATATATTTGCCTTTGATTCTGTACGTCTTATAACAAAAAAACAAGCCATCTGTAAAACGACCATAGAATAAGATATCCTTAGCTAAAGGTATCTTAGGTAGGTGTTCTAATTCCCACCAAACCATAACTAAACCTGAAAAGGTAGGAGCTACTGTGGCACACATCGCTACTCCTCTTTGTTGTCAATAAAATTTCTTATTAAAAACAAAGAAATTGTTTTCTAACAGAAGCTCTAATAATGCAATACAGATCTTCACTGAATTCTGAGACCAATCTGTATATTTATTCAAAAAATTGTTAACATGATCTAACCCTTCCTCAAGGGGTATAGACGTATACAAAGAAACTATATCTATAGTAAGTAGAAAAAATTCATTTGTACTAAAAACTCCATTTGTTTCCTTTAAGTAATATTCCCTAATGGCTTCTAAAAAAAGACCAGGAGTCTTTAAAATAAGACGCCAAGCTTTGTGTTAAAGGATTGAGTAAATTGTCAAGGTATAAAGAAATGCCCTTGGTTGCACTTCCTGCTGCAGAAACAATAGCCCGAAAAGGGGGGTTATTAACATTTTTGTGTATTTTGGGAATCCCAAATAATACGCCAGTTCCTGGATGTTCAACTGTTAAGTAGTTATATACTTCTAATTCCAGTTCGCCATTCATAAAAAAATCATATAGAGCATACTTGAAATATTTATTGCTCCTATCTATGGCTTCAAAATTAACTTGACAATATTCTTCTTGATTATTAAGCAATGCCTCCATTGCTCTCACATAATCTTTAGTATACATTACTACTAAACCACCCCCCTTATCGGCCTTCATTAATCTTATATCTGTTCTGCATTTCAATTCAGCTAATACTTTTTTCATTTCTTGTGTCAAGTTGAAAAGAGGTTTAACAGATCTATTAGTTAACAAAGTTCTAATTTTGTTTGAGCAAAACATTTCAAAAACCTTAATAGTATTGTGTAATGCTTGGTTAAATGTTGATGGTTTTCTAATAATATTAAAAGAAACAGTTTCAACGTCCTTCATAACAAACATTAAACTTAATGTACATGTGTACAACTTCAGATTCAGCAATGTGTTCGCACGCTTGCTTGGGACAAATCCCAAACCAAGTTTCAACAAACATTCTTGTTCTAAGTTGAAAGAAATATCAGTCAGATTATAAATTTTCACTAAAGAACTCACTTCTGTTTCAAAAGGTGTTATTTCTGAAAATGGCTCCTGCCTCGATTCTGGTTCTGTTTCATCATTTTCAGACCATCCTTCCCGTTTTTTGATACATGGTTTGCTTTGGAATTATTCTCATCCAAAGCTACCCCTGAAACTGATTTATTGAGTACTGAGCATATCTGCATTGTGGTTTTATTCACATTGCTTGAGACTCCATCTTGCTGTTGAAATGTAGTTACCAAAGGTCTAATCCAGGACTGAGATTTGTTCCTGCCTATATTTAAAGGTGCATTACCTTGTTTGACAGCTGAACTATAGAAAACAGATGTAATACTGTTGGAACGCTTACTGTTCTTCTGAAAAAAAAAATACTTGTAATTCGTACTAAAATTAAAAGCTTGCCCGCTGTTATAGGCAGCTATATCACGATCCAACTTTTTAGTTTTCCTTTGAACTATCATTTGTTCAAAGCTGTTCACTTGCTGGCAAATTCGCTCATAGTCTTAAAATTACCATTACCAGTGCTGTTGACCAAATCAGTGATGTGAGTATCTAGAGCTTCTAATTCAATTTTCAATTCTTCCATGCGCTGTTCATTATGTTTTGTTAATAGCTTGAGAAACTCACGGCCAGCTTTATTAAAAAAAATCAGTCACTTCCGAAAAGAATGGTTCATTACGATTAGCACCATTAGGGATTTTTATGAACCCTAACTCTTCTGGTACTATTTCGGATGGAATACAACAAGTGAAATATTTGTTTTCAACAATCAATGCTCTATATTTCTTCAATTTGTTCTCTAACTCATCCAATAATTCAGACATACTACCTTCTAACTTCTCACTCTCCTCAGCTGAACGCTCAGCTGTTAACATTACTGTCGAAAATGGTTCAGGTATGTGACTTAAAGCTGAAGCCACATCTTTGTAAAAAATCTGTCTGTTAGATGCACTCACCCCTTTATTCAAAGCTGATGGTGCACCTCCCGTGGTTTTTGAAACTGGCAAAGATGAAACCAAAGTATCCGATTGCTTCCAATCTCCATTGTTAGAAAATATTTTAGTTAACAACGGCAAAGAATTCTGAATGTTTTTAAGTTCAGATACAAAGGCTGCCATAAGTGGTTGCTACCTGTCCATAATAGAGTGTATACTCAAATCCATAAGGTTATTGTCTGGGGCCTCAACCATAAAACAAATGAAACCAAAATAGAACAATAACAACCAAAAACAAAAAGGCTGGAAGCACAAGAGAAAACCAACAACTAAATAGCATTAAAAACATGTTAATCCATGCTTTCGTAAAAATTTCTTCAGAATAAATCTGTCTTAAAACAATCAGTTTAAATACACTCATTAATTAATTAAAACTGATGAAATTCAATTAACTGACCACACATTAGGGCATACTAACGTAGGTACTTTAATGCACTTAGTTATGAATAGACATTTACCACACATTAGGATATACTAACACAGCTACAGTAATGCACTTAGTTATGAATAGACATTGACCACACATTAGGACATACTAACACAGCTACAGTAATGCACTTAGTTATGAATAGACATTGACCACACATTAGGACATACTAATGTAGCTACAGTAATGCACTTAGTTATGAATATACATTTACCACACATTAGGACATACTAACGTAGCTACATTAATGCACTTAGTTATGAATAGACATTGACCACACATTAGGACATACTAACGTAGCTACAGTAATGCACTTAGTTATGAATAGACATTGACCACACATTAGGACATACTAATGTAGCTACAATAATGCACTTAGTTATGAATAGACATTTACCACACATTAGGACATACTAACGTAGCTACAGTAATGCACTTAGTTATGAATAGACATTGACCACACATTAGGACATACTAACACAGCTACAGTAATGCACTTAGTTATGAATTGACATTGACCACACATTTGGACATACTAAAACAGCTACAGTAATGCACTTAGTTATGAATAGACATTGACCACACATTAGGACATACTAATGTAGCTACATTAATGCACTTAGTTATGAATAGACATTGACCACACATTAGGACATACTAACACAGCTACAGTAATGCACTTAGTTATGAATAGACATTGACCACACATTAGGACATACTAACACAGCTACAGTAATGCACTTAGTTATGAACAGACATTGACCACACATTAGGACATACTAACGTAGCTACATTAATGCACTTAATTATGATTAGACATTGACCACACATTAGGACATACTAAAGTAGCTACAATAATGCACTTAGTTATGAGTAGACATTGACCACACATTAGGACATGCTAACCTAGCTACAGTAATGCACTTAGTTATGAATAGACATTGGCCACACATTCGGGCAAACAAACGTAGCTAGAGTATTACAATTAGTTATGAATAGACATTGACTACACATAAAAACATACTAACGGAGCTACGTTAATGCACTTAATTATGATTAGACATTGATCACACATTAGGACATACTAACGTAGCTACAGTAATGCACTTAGTTATGAATAGACATTGACCACACATTAGGACATACTAATGTAGCTACAGTAATGCACTTAGTTATGAATAGACATTGACCACACATTAGGACATACTAACACAGCTACAGTAATGCACTTAGTTATGAATAGACATTGACCACACATTAGGACATACTAACGTAGCTACAGTAATGCACTTAGTTATAAATAGACATTAACCACACCTTAGGACATAATCATGTAGGTACAATAATGCACTTAGTTATGAATCGACATTTACCACACATTAGGACATACTAACACAGCCACAGTAATGCACTTAGTTATGAATAGACATTGACCACACATTAGAACATACTAACGTAGCTAACGTAGCTACATTAATGCAATTAGTAATGAATAGACATTGACCACACATTAGGATGTACTAATGTAGCTACAGTAATGCACTTAGTTATGAATAGGCATTGACCACACATTAGGATATACTAACATAGGTACAGTAATGCATTTAGTTAGGAATAGACATTGGCCACACATTAGGATGTACTAATGTAGCTACAGTAATGCACTTAGTTATGAATAGACATTGACCACACATTAGGATATACTAACGTAGGTACAGTAATGCACTTAGTTATGAACAGACATTTACCACACATTAGGACATACTAACATAGCTACAGTAATGCACTTAGTTATGAATAGACATTGACCACACATTAGGACGTACTAATGTAGCTACAGTAATGCACTTAGTTATGAATAGACATTGACCACACATTAGGATATACTAATGTAGGTACATTAATGCACTTAGTTATGAATAGACATTTACCACACATTAGGACATACTAAAATAGTTACAGTAATGCACTTAGTTATGAATAGACATTGACCGCACATTAGGACATACTAACGTAGCTACATTAATGCACTTAGTTATCAAGAGACAATGATCACACATTAGGACATACTAACACAGCTAGAGTAATGCACTTAGTTATGTATAGACATTGACCACACATTAGGACATACTAACACATCTACAGTAATGCACTTAGTTATGAGTAGACATTGACCACACATTAGGACTTACTAACACAGCTAAATTAATGCACTTAGTTATGAATATACATTGACCACACATTAAGACATACTAACATAGCGACAGTAATGCACTTAGTTATCAATAGACATTGACCACACTTTAGGACATACTAACACAGCTACAGTAATGCACTTAGTTATGTATAGACATTGACCACACATTAGGACATACTAATGTAGCTACAGTAATGCACTTAGTTATGAATAGACATTTACCACACATTAGGATATACTAACGTAGGTACAGTAATGCACTTAGTTATGAACAGACATTTACCACACATTAGGACATACTAACATAGCTACAGTAATGCACTTAGTTATGAATAGACATTGACCACACATTAGGACATACTAATGTAGCTACAGTAATGCACTTAGTTATGAATAGACATTGACCACACATTAGGATATACTAATGTAGGTACAGTAATGCACTTAGTTATGAACAGACATTGACCACACATTAGGACATACTAACGTAGCTACATTAATGCACTTAGTTATCAAGAGACAATGATCTCACATTAGGACATACTAAAACAGCTAGAGTAATGCACTTAGTTATGTATAGACATTGACCACACATGAGGACATACTAACACATCTACAGTAATGCACTTAGTTATGAGTAGACATTGACCACACATTAAGACTTACTAACACAGCTAAATTAATGCACTTAGTTATGAATATACATTGACCACACATTAAGACATACTAGCATAGCTACAGTAATGCACTTAATTATGAATAGACATTGAGCACACATTAGGACATACTAAAATAGTTACAGTAATGCACTTAGTTATGAATAGACATTGACCACACATTAGGACATACTAACGTAGCTACATTAATGCACTTAGTTATCAAGAGACAATGATCACACATTATGACATACTAACACAGCTAGAGTAATGCACTTAGTTATGTATAGACATTGACCACACATGAGGACATACTAACACATCTACAGTAATGCACTTAGTTATGAGTAGACATTGACCACACATTAGGACTTACTAACACAGCTAAAGTAATGCACTTAGTTATGAATATACATTGACCACACATTAAGACATACTAACATAGCGACAGTAATGCACTTAGTTATGAATAGACATTGAGCACACTTTAGGACATACTAACATAGCTACACTAATGCACTTAATTATGTATAGACATTTACGACACATTAGGACATACAAACATAGCTACAGTAATGCAGTTAGTTATGAATAGACAATGACCACACATTAGGACATATTAACGTAGCTACAGTAATACACTTAGTTACGAATAGACATTTACCACACATTAGGACATACAAACATAGCTACAGCAATGCACTTAGTTATGAATAGGCAATGACCACACATTAAGACATACTAACATAGTTACAGTAATACACTTAGTTACGAATAGACATTTACCACACATTAGGACATACTAATGTAGCTACTGTAATGCACTTAGTTATGAATAGACATTGACCACACATAAAAACATACTAATGTAGCTACATTAATGCACTTAGTTATGAATAGACATTGACCACACATTAGGACATACTAACACAGCTACAGTAATGCACTTAGTTATGAATTGACATTGACCACACATTTGGACATACTAAAACAGCTACAGTAATGCACTTTGTTATGAACAGACATTGACCACACATTAGGACATGCTAACCTAGCTACAGTAATGCACTTAGTTATGAATAGACATTGGCCACACATTCGGGCATACTAACGTAGCTAGAGTATTACAATTAGTTATGAATAGACATTGACTACACATAAAAACATACTAACGGAGCTACGTTAATGCACTTAATTATGATTAGACATTGACCACACATTAGGACATACTAACGTAGCTACATTAATGAACTTAATTATGATTAGACATTGACCACACATTAGGACATACTAATGTAGCTACAATAATGCACTTAGTTATGAGTAGACATTGACCACACATTAGGACATGCTAACCTAGCTACAGTAATGCACTTAGTTATGAATAAACATTGGCCACACATTCGGGCATACTAACATAGCTAGAGTATTACAATTAGTTATGAATAGACATTGACTACACATAAAAACATACTAACGGAGCTACGTTAATGCACTTAATTATGATTAGACATTGATGACACATTAGGACATACTAACGTAGGTACAGTAATGCACTTAGTTATGAATAGACATTGACCACACATTAGGACATACTAACGTAGCTACAGTAATGCACCTAGTTGGGAATAGACATTGTCCACACATTAGGACATGCTAACACAGCAACAGTAATGCACTTATTTATGAATAGACATTGACCACACATTAGGACATACTAACACTGCTACATTAATGCACTTAGTTATGAATAGACATTGACCACACATTAGGACATACTAATGTAGGTACAGTATTGCACTTAGTTATAAATAGACATTAACCACACCTTAGGACATAATCATGTAGGTACAGTAATGCACTTAGTTATGAATAGGCATTGAACAAACATTATGACATACTAACATAGCTACAGTAATGCACTTAGTTATAAATAGACATTGACCACTTATTAGGAGATACTGAGATAGCTAGAGTAACGCACTTAGTTATGAATAGACATTGACCACACATTAAGACATTCTAACACAGCTACAGTAATGCACTTAGTTATCAATAGACATTGACCACACATTAGGAAACACTAACAAAGCTACAGTAATGCACTTAGTTATGAATAGACCTTAACCACACATTAGGACATACTAACATAGCTACGGTAATGCACTTAGTTATGAATAGACATTGACCACACATTAGGACATACTAACACAGCTACAGTAATGCACTTAGTTATGAATAGACATTGACCACACATTAGAACGTACTAACGTAGCTAACGCAGCTACATTAATGCACTTAGTAATGAATAGACATTTACCACACATTAGGACATACTAACACAGCTACAGTAATGCACTTAGTTATGAATAGATATTGACCACACATTAGGACTTACTAACACAGTTACAGTAATGCACTTAGTTATGAATAGACATTGACCACACATTAGGACATACTAATGTAGCTACAGTAATGCACTTAGTTATGAATAGACATTGACCACACATTAGGATATACTAATGTAGGTACAGTAATGCATTTAGTTATGAACAAATATTTACGACACATTAGGACATATTAACATAGCTACAGTAATGCACTTAGTTATGAATAGACATTGACCACACATTAGGACATACTAATGTAGCTACAGTAATGCACTTAGTTATGAATAGACATTGACCACACATTAGGACATACTAACATACCTACAGTAATGCACTTAGTTATGAATAGACATTGACCACACATTAGGACATACTAGTATAGCTACATTAATGCACTTAGTTATCAAGAGACAATGATCACACATTAGGACATACTAACACAGCTAGAGTAATGCACTTAGTTATGTATAGACATTGACCACACATTAGGACATACTAACACAGCTACAGTAATGCACTTAGTTATGAGTAGACATTGACCACACATTAGGACATACTAATGTAGCTAGAGTAATGCACTTAATTATGTATAGACATTGACCACACATTAGGACATACTAAAATGGCTACAATAATGCACTTAGTTATGAATAGACATTGACCACACATTAGGACATACTAACGTAGCTACAGTAATGCACTTAGTTATGAATTGACATTGACCACACATTAGGACTAACTACCACAGCTACACTAATGCACTTACTTATGAATAGACATTGACCACACATTAGGACATACTAATGTAACTACATTAATGCACTTAATTATGATTAAACATTGACCACACATTAGGACATACTAACGAAGCTACAATAATGCACTTAGTTATGAGTAGACATTGACCACACATTAGGACATGCTAACCTAGCTACAGTAATGCACTTAGTTATGAATAGACATTGGCCACACATTCGGGCATACTAACATAGCTAGAGTATTACAATTAGTTATGAATAGACATTGACTACACATACGAACATACTAACGTAGCTGCATTAATGCACTTAATTATTATTAGACATTGACCACCCATTAGGACATACTAACGTAGCTACAGTAATGCACTCAGTTATGAATAGACATTGACCACACATTACGACATACTAACATAGCTACAGTAATACACTTAGTTGGGAATAGACATTGTCCACACATTAGGACATGCTAACACAGCTACAGTAATGCACTTATTTATGAATAGACATTGACCACACATTAGGGCATATTAACGCAGCTACATTAATGCACTTAGATATGAATAGACATTGACCACACATTAGAACATACTAATATAGGTACAGTAATGCACTTAGTTATAAATAGACATTGACCACAACTTAGGACATATTCACGTAGGTACAGTCATGCACTTAGTTATGAATAGGCATTGAACACACATTAGGACATACTAACATAGCTACAGTAATGCACTTAGTTATGAATAGACATTGACCACTTATTAGGAGATAGTGAGCTAGCTACAGTAATGCACTTAGTTATGAATAGACATTGACCACACATTAGGACATAGTAACACAGCTACAGTAATGCACTTAGTTATGAATAGACATTGACCATAGATTAGGACATACTAACATAGCAACAGTAATGCACTTAGTTATGACTAGACATTGACCACACATTAGGACATAGTAATGTAGCTACATTAATGCACTTAGTTATGAATAGACATTGACCTCACATTAGGACATACTAACACACAGCTACAGTAATGCACTTAGTTATGAATTGACATTGACCACACATTTGGACATACTAACACAGCTACAGTAATGCACTTAGTTATGAATAGACATTGACCACACATAAAACATACTAACATAGCTACATTAATGCACTTAGTTATGAGTAGACATTGACCACACAGGACAAACTACCACAGCTACACTAATGCACTTAGTTATGATTAGACATTGACTACACATTAGGACATGCTAACATAGCTACAGTAATGCACTTAGTTATGAATAGACAATGACCACACATTAGGACATACTAACATAGCTACAATAATGCACTTGGTATGAATAGACATTGACCACACATTAGGACATTCTAACATAGCTACAGTAATGCACTTAGTTATCAATAGACATTGACCACACATTAGACATACAAACACAGCTAAAGTAATACACTTAGTTATGAATAGACATTGAGCACACATTAGGACATAGTAACATAGCTACAGTAATGCTCTTAGTTACGAATAGACATTGACCACACATTAGGACATACTAACGTAGCTACAGTAATGCACTTAGTTATGAATAGACATTGACCACACATTAGGACATACTAACGTAGCTACATTAATGCACTTCGTTATTTATAGACATTTAAGAGACATTAGGACATACTAACGTAGCTACATTAATGCACTTAGTTATGAATAGACATTGACCACACATTAGGACATACTAATGCAGCTATAGTAATGTACATAGTTATGAATAGACATTGACAACTCATTAGGACATACTAACGTAGCTACAGTAATGCACGTAGTTAAGAATAGACATTTACCACACATTAGGACATACTAACATAGCTACAGTAATGCACTTAGTTATGAATAGACATTGATGACACATTAGGATGTACTAACGTAGCTACAGTAATGAAATTAGTTATGAGTAGACATTGACCACACATAAGGACATATTAACATAGTTACAGTAATGCACTTAATTAGGAATAAACATTTACCACACATTAGGACATACTAACACAGCTACAGTAATGGACTTAGTTATGAATAGACACTGACCACACATTAGGACATACTAACATAGCTACAGTAATGCACTTAGTTATTAATAAACATTTACCACACATTAGGACATACTAACTAAGCTACAGTAATGCACTTAGTTATAAATAGATATTGACCACACATTAGGGCATACTAACATAGCTACAGTAATGCACTTAGTTATGAATAGACATTGACCACACATTAGGACATACTAACATAGCTACAGTAATGCACTTAGTTATGAATAGACATTGACCACACATTAGGACATACTAACATAGCTACAGCAATGCACTTAGTTATGAATAGACATTGACCACACATTAGGACATACTAACATAGCTACAGTAATGCACTTAGTTATGAATAGACATTTACCACACATTAGGACATACTAGCGTAGCTACAATAATGCACTTAGTTATGTAAAGAAATTGACCACACATTAGGACATACAAACACAGCTACAGTAATACACTTAGTTATGAATAGACATTGATGACACATTAGGACATACTATCGTAGCTACAGTAATGCACTTAGTTATGAATAGACATTGACCACACATTAGAAAGTACTAACATAGCTGCAATAATGCACTTCATTATGAATAGACATTAGGACATACTAACACTGCTACAGTAATGCACTTAATTTTGAATAGATATTGACCACACATTAGGACAAACTAATGTAGCTACAGTAATGCACGTAGTTATGAATAGACATTGATCACACTTTTGGACATACTAGCACAGCTACAGTATTGCACTTTGTTCTGAATAGACAGTGACCAAACACTAGCACATACTAACGTAGGTACAGTAATGCACTTAGTTATGAATAGACATTTACCACACATTAGGACATACTAACATAGCTACATTAATGCACTTAGTTATGAATAGATATTGACCACACATTAGGACATGCTAACACACAGCTACAGTAATGCACTTAGTTATGAATTGACATTGACCACACATTTGGACATACTAACACAGCTACAGTAATGCACTTAGTTATGAATTGACATTGACCACACATTAGGACATACTACAGTAGGTACAGTAATGCACTTAGTTATGAATAGACACTGACCACACATTAGGACGTACTAACATAGCTACAGTAATGCACTTAGTTATGAATATACATTGACCCCACATTAAGACATACTAAAGTAGCTACAGTAATGCACTTAGTTGTGAATACACATTAAGACATACTACCATAGCTACATTAATGCACTTAGTTATGAATAGACATTGACCACACATTAGGACATGCTAACATAGCTACAACAATGCACTTAGTTATGAATATACATTTACCACACATTAGGACATACTAACCTAACTCCAGTAATGCACTTCATTATGAATAGACATTGACCACACATTAGAACATACTAACACAGCTACAGTAATGCACTTAGTTTTGAATAGACATTGACCACACATTAGGACATAATGACGTAGCCACAGTACTGCACTTAGTTGTGAATAGACGTTGACCACAAATTTGGACATGCTAACGTAACTACAGTAATGCACTTAGTTGTGAATAGACATTGACCACACATTAGAACATACTAACATAGCTACATTAATGCACTTAGTTATGAATAGACATTGGCTATATTTTAGGACATGCTAACATAGCTACAGTAATGCACTTAGTTATGAATAGACATTGAACACACATTAGGACATACCAACATAGCTAAAGTAATGCACTTAATTATGAATAGACATTGACCACACATTAGGACATGCTAACGTAGCTACATTAATGCACTTAGTTATGAATAGACATTGGCTATATTTTAGGACATGCTAACATAGCTACAGTAATGCACTTAGTTATGAATAGACATTGAACACACATTAGGACATACCAACATAGCTAAAGTAATGCACTTAATTATGAATAGACATTGACCACACATTAGGACATGCTAACGTAGCTACATTAATGCACATAGTTATAAATAGGCATTGACCACACATTAGGACATACTAACACAGGTACATTAATGCACTTACTTATGAATAGACATTGACCACACATTAGGGCATACTAACACGTAGCTACAGTAATTATCTTAGTTATGAATACACATTGACCACACATTAGGATGTACTAACGAAGCTACAGTAATGGACATAGTTATGAATAGACATTGATCACACATTAGGATGTACTAACATAGCTACAGTAATGCACTTAGTTATGAGTAGACATTGACCACACATTAGGACATACTAATGTAGGTCCAGTAATGCACTTAGTTATGAATAGGCATTTACCACACATTAGGACATATTAAGATAGCTACAGTAAATCCCTTAGTTATGAATAGACATTGACCTCACATTAGGACATACTAATGTAGCTACATTAATGCACTTAGTTATGAATAGACATTGACCACACATTAGGACATACTAACACAGCAACAGTAATGCACTTAGCTGCGAATAGACATTGACCACACATTAGGACATGCTAACGTAGCTACAGTAATGCACTTAGTTATGAATAGACCTTTACGACACATTAGAACATACTAACGTAGCTACAGTTATGCACTTAGTTATGAATTGACATTGGTCACACATTAGGACATACTAAAGTAGGAACAGTAATAAACTTAGTCATGAATAGACATTTACCACACATTAGGACATACTAACATAGTTACAGTAATACACTTAGTTATGAATAGACATTTACCACACATTAGGACATACTAACGTAGCTACAGTAATGCACTTAGTTATGAATAGACATTGACCCCACATTAGGGCATACTAACATTGCTACAGTAATGCACTTTGTTGTCAATACAAATTAGGACAAACTAACGTAGCTACATTATTGCACTTAGTTATGAATAGACATTGACTACACATTAGGACATACTAACATAGCTACAAGAATGCACTTAGTTATGAATAGACATTGATCACACATTTGGAAATACTGACACAGTTATAGTAATACACTTAGTTATGCATAGACATTGACCACACACAAGGGCATACTAACGTAGGTACAGTAATGCACTTCGTTATGAATAGACATTTACCACACTTTAGGAAACTAATGTAGCTACTGTAATGTACTTAGTTATGAATACACATTGACCACAAATTAGTACATGCTAACGTAGGTACAGTAATGCACTTAGTTGTCAATACAAATTAGGACATACTAAAGTAGCTACATTAATGCAGTTAGTTATGAATAGACATTGACCACACATTAGGACATACTAACATAGCTACATTAATGCACTTAGTTATGAATAGACATTAACCACAAATTAGGACATACTAATGTAGCTATAGTAATGCACTTAGTTATGAATAGACATTGATCACACATTAGGGCATACTGACACAGAATCAGTAATGCACTTAATTATGAATAGACGTTGACCACACATTAGGACACGCTAACATAGCTACATTAATGCACTTTGTTATGAATAGACATTGACCCCACATTAGGACATACTAATGTAGCTACAGTAATGCACTTAGTTATGAATAGACATTGACCACACATTAGGACATACTAACATAGCTACAGTAATGCACTTAGTTATGAATAGACATTGACCACACATTAGGACATACTAAAGTAGCAACAGTAATACACTTTGTTATGAATATACATTTATCACACATTAGGACATACTTATGAAGCTACATTAACGCGCTTAGGTATGAATAGACATTGACCACACATTAGGACATTCTAACGTAGCTAAAGTAATGCACTCAGTTATGAATAGACTTTGACCACACATTAGAACATACTAACGTAGATACATTAATGCACTTACTTATGAATAGACATGGACCACACATTAGGATGTACAATTGTAGCTGCAGTAATGATCTTAGTTATGAATACATATTGACCACACATTAGGACATACTAATGTAGGTACAGTAATGCACTTAATTAGGAAAAAAACATTTACCACTCATTAGGACAGCTACAGAAATGCACTTAGTTATGAATAGACATTGACCACACATTAGGACATACTAACACATCTACAGTAATGCACTTAGTTATGAATAGACATTGACCACACATTACGACATACTAACATAGCTACATTAATGCTCTTAGTTATGAATAGACATTTACCACACATTAGGACATTCTAATGTAGCTACAGAAATGCACTTAGTTATGAATAGACATTGGTCACACATTAGGACGTACTAACATAGGTACAGTAATGCACTTAGTTATTAATAGGCATTTACCACACATTAGGACATACTAACACAGCTACAGTAATGCACAAAGTTATGAATAGACATTGACCACGCATTAGGACATATTAAGATAGCTACAGTAAATCCCTTAGTTAGGAATAGACATTGACCACACATTAGGACATACTATCGTAGCTACATTAATACACATAGTTATGGATAGACACTGACCACACATTAGGACATACTACCTTAGCTGCAGCAATGCACTTAGTTATGAATAGACATTGACCACACATTAGGACATACTAACACAACTACAGTAATGCACTTAGTTATGAATCGACATTTACCACACATTAGGACATACTAACACAGCTAGAGTAATGAACTTAGTTATGAATAGACATTGACCACACATTAGGACTTACTAACACAGCTACAGTAATGCACTTAGTTCTGAATCGACATTGACCACACATTAGGACATACTGACCTAGCAACATTAATGCACTTAGTTATGAAAAGACATTTACCACACATTCAGACATACTAACGCAGCTACAGTTATCATTTAGTTATGAATAGACATTGACCCCCACCTTAGGACATACTAACGTAGCTATATTAATGCACTTAGTTTTGAATAGAAATTGACCACACATTAGGACATACTAACATAGCTACAGTAATGCACTTAGTTATGAATAGACATTGACCACACATTAGGACATACTAAAGTAGCAACAGTAATGCACTTAGTTATGAATATACATTTGCCACACATTAGGACATACTAATGAAGCTACATTAATGCACTTAGTTATGAATAGACATTGACCACACATTAGAACATACTAATGTAGATACATTAATGCACTTACTTATGAATAGACATTGACCACACATTAGGACGTACAATTGTAGCTACAGTAATGATCTTAGTTATGAATACATATTGACCACACATTAGGACATACTAATGTAGGTACAGTAATGCACTTAATTAGGAATAAAAAATTTACCACTCATTAGGACATACTAACACAGCTACAGAAATGCACTTAGTTATGAATAGACATTGACCACACATTAGGACATACTAACATAGCTACAACAATGCACTTAGTTATGAATAGACATTGTTATGAATAGACATTGACCACAGATTAGGACATCCTAACACAGCTACAGTAATGCACTTAGTTATGAATAGACATTGACCACACATTAGGACATACTAACGTAGCTACATTAATGCACTTAGTTATGAATAGAAATTGACCACACATTAGGACATACTAACACATCTACAGTAATGCACTTAGTTATAAATAGACATTGACCACACATTACGACATACTAACGTAGCTACTTTAATGCTCTTAGTTATGAATAGACATTTAACACACATTAGGACATTCTAACGTAGCTACAGAAATGCACTTAGTTATGAATAGACATTGGTCACACATTAGGACATATTAAGATAGCTACACTAAATCCCTTAGTTATGAATAGACATTGACCACATTAGTTATGAATAGACATTGACCACACTTTAGGACATACTATCGTAGCTACATTAATACACTTAGTTATGAATAGACACTGACCGCACATTAGGACATACTACCTTAGCTGCAGCAATGCACTTAGTTATGATTAGACATTGACCACACATTAGGACATACTAACATAGCTACAGTAATGCACTTAGTTATGAAAAGACATTGACCACACATTAGGATTTACTAACACAGCTACAGTAATGCACTTAGTTCTGAATCGACATTGACCACACATTAGGACATACTGACCTAGCAACATTAATGCACTGAGTTATGAAAAGACATTTACCACACATTCGGACATACTAACGCAGCTACAGTTATCATTTAGTTATGAATAGACATTGACCACACATTTGGGCATACTAATGTAGCTACAGGAATGCATTTAGTTATGAATAGACATTGACCCCACATTAGGACATACTAAAGTAGGCACAGTAATGCACTTAGTTATGAATAGACATTTACCACACATTAGGACATACTAAAATAGCTACAGGAATGCACTTAGTTATGAATAGACATTGACCACACATAGCTACAGTAATGCATTTAGTTATGAATAGATATTTACCACACATTAGGACATACTAACACAGCTACAGTAATGCACTTAGTTATGAATAGACATTGACTACACATTAGGACATACTTTCGTAGCTACATTAATGCACTTAGTTACGTATAGAAATTAACCACACATTAAGACATACTAACGTAGCTACAGTAATGCACTTCATTATGAATAGACATTGACCATGCATTAGGATATACTAATGTAGCTATGTTAATCCACTTAGTTATGAGTAGACATTGACCATCGACTCCTACAAATGGAGAACATCGATATCTGTGCAGTACCTGAGACCTGGGTCAAGGCTCCAGAGTGCACCCCTGCAATACCAGGCTACAAGTCTTACCACACTTTTCGGCCACCAAAGCAGGACCGAAACACTAAAGGAGGAGGAGTGTCAATATTCACCAAGGGTATTAACACCACCAGTCTAGTTGCCCAACACAATGTGTCTGAAATTCTCCAGGTGCAACTAAGACTAGGTAAGATAAGATAGAACCAAACACCCTAATATTGGATGATTTTTACTACCCTGCCATTAACTGGGAAAACTACTCGTGTACCAATACCTTTGCCCAGTGGTTCTTGGAATTCATAAATTCCAATGCCCTGGATCAACTAATCCATAGTTCCACCAGGGGCTCCAATATCCTAGACCTGGCCATTACCAACATGGGAAATTGATGCTCCACACCTATGGTCACCCCCTCGTTAGAAAGGTCTGACCATAAGATAATCACCCTTAAGATCCACATCCCGCCCCCACCGCCCAGTAAGGAAACCTCCATAAAAACTTCTCCAAAGCCAACTTCATGCTACTCAAGTCAGAAATGACAAATTTCATGACACCCATGCAGACGGGAACTGAAAGTTCAACTGCTGAAAACTACATTAAGGCACTGTACGAGCACATCCACTCATGCATGAATCGTGCCATCCCAAATAGAACCAAGATGCCCTCATCCAAAAAAAGGAAGCCAATCTTGTGGTTCCCTGCCATAAACAAACTTTACAACAAAAGGTAGAAACTGTTGCAGAAAAGAGGAAAATACCAGGATGCAAAAAACTTCCTTACCAGCCTCAGTAGGACATTGAGATCCCTCATAAAATCCTCCAAAGCTAGTTATGAAAATAAAATTGCCAAAGATTCCAAAGACAACCACAAAGCATTCTATAACTATGTCAAGAATCTAAATGGCAATGCTCAGATCTGCTCTGAGCTTAAACAGAATGGCATTAAATATACTGATCCCAAGGATATTGCCAATATCCTGGCAGATCAATTCAGTGCCAACTTCACCCCCCTCTCACCCCCTAAATGGCCCAGCTCAGTACCAGAAGATTGCCAAATTCCAGTAATAATGGCCACACAGGTAAAAACACACTCTCCAAAGCTAAGAATACAGTATCCATGGGACCAGATGACATCCCAGGCTGTGTACTACATGAACTACAATATGAACTGGCACCTCACCTAAGTGTCATGTTTAATCATAGCCTCACCTCAGGTTTCGTGCCCACTGAGTGGTGCAGAGCTACAGTTATCCCACTCCACAAGGGGGGATCCACTTTGGATTCCAGAAACTACCGTCCCATCAGTCCGACAAGCCTTATCTGCAAGGCCATGGAGCATATTATCATGAAACTTATAAACAAAGACATTGGAAACCTTCAAACACTGGACCCCACCCAGTTTGGGTTCGTGAAGGGCCGACCTTGTCTCCTGAACCTGATTGACTTCTTTGAATCAGTCTCCAGTGCCATAGACAAGGGTAAGGTTGTCCACACAGCCTATCTAGACCTTGCCAAGGCCTTTCACACCATCCCCCACTCTGGAATCATAGATAAACTTACTAAGCTGGGCATTAATCCCTACATCACCCAATGGGTTGCTAACTGGCTTACTGATAGAACCCACACTGTAAAAGTAGCCGACTCCAAATCCAGCTCCAGACAAGTGACAAGTGGAGTACCTCAGGGTTCAGTCCTGGGACGGCTCTTGTTTGGCATCTACTTCTCTGAAGTACAGGCCAAGACTAAGGGACTCTGGATAACAAAGTTTGCAGATGACTGCAAACTGGGAGCCATTACTGAATCCCCAAATGATGTGGATACTCTACAAAAGGGCCTTACAGAAACAGACGCTTGGTGCCAGAGCCATGGGCTCAAGCTCAATGCCAAGAAATGTATAGTTATCCCCTTTGGGAAAAAACATATATCCATGAATTACTGTATAGGTGGCAGTACACTAAATACTGAAAGTGTGATAAGAGACTTAGGGACACAGGTGGACAGTGGTCTCACCTTCGATAACCACATTGCCACAACAGTCAGGAAATCCTTCTATGTGGCACACCTCATCACTAAGGGCTTTTCATCCAGAAAAAAGGAGGTCATTGTCCCACTGTACTCATCCCTCATTAGACCCATTATAGAATACAACGCCCCATTTGGTATGTACCTCTCAAGACATCTGCAACAACTGGAAAGGCCACAGAAATACCTCACTAAAAGAATCACAGGACTAAATCAGATGCCCTACACTGACCACCTTAAAAAACTCCAGCTATACTCTGTCGCATATCATCTACTCAGAGGCGATCTCTGCTTAACAGTAAAGGCCATGTCAAACCCAGACCTGTTGGACATGCTACACTTAAAGAAATCCCAATCCCTCAGAGCCACACGCTCCAGGGATCTAAATCTTGTCATCACAATAAACAAAACATGCTGGAGGGATAGGTTCCTGACCCAGAGACTCCCCAGACTCTGGAATAGATTGCCCATACATGTCAAGCAGAGTGCCTCTTTGGTCCTCTTCAAAAGGAACCTTGTCGATTGGATGGGAGAAAGGAAATTCACCACAGGGATCACATCAGTCGCCCTGCTAGACAGGGGTCCAGGGAAGTAAATAGTGTGGAAATAATAGCCAGGGAATTTTTATGGCTAGGCTTGTATAGGACCTAGGGCTGATAGCCTACTACCAACCTACGAACCTATGAACCACACATTAGGGCATACTAACACAGCTACAGTAATGCACTTAGTTATGAATAGACATTGATCACACATTATGACATACTAATGTAGCTACATTAATGCACTTAGTTATCAATAGACATTGACCACACATTAGGACATACTAACTTAGCTACAGTAATGCACTTAGTTATGAATAGACATTGACCACACATTAGGACATACTAACGTAGCTACATTAATGCACTTAGTTATGAATAGACATTGACCACACATTAGGACATACTAACATAGCTACAGTAATGCACTTAGTTATGAATAGACATTGACCACACATTAGGACATACTAACATAGCTACAGTAATGCACTTAGTTATGAATAGACATTGAGAACACATTAGGACATACTAACATAGCTTCAATAATGCACTTAGATATGAATAGACATTTACCACACATTAGGACATACTAACATAGCTACAGTAATGCACTTAGTTATGAATAGACATTGACCACACATTAGGACATACTAACATAGCTACATTAATGCACTTATTTATGAATAGACATTGACCACACATTAGGACATACTAATGTAGGCACATTAATAGACTTAGTTATGTATAGATGTTGACCACACATTAGGACATACTAACACAGCTACAGTAATTCACTTAGTTTTGAATACACATTTACCACACATTAGGACATACTAATGAATCTATAGTAATGCACTTAGTTATGAATTGACATTGATGACACATTAGTACGTACTAACGTAGCTACAGTAATGCAGTTAGTTATGACTAGACATTGACCACGCATTAGGACATAATAATGTAGGTACAGTAATGCACTGAATTAGGAATAAACATTTACCACACATTAGGACATACTAACACAGCTACAGAAATGGACTTAGTTATGAATAGACATTGACCACACATTAGAACATATTAATGTAGGTACAGTAATGCACTCAATTATAAATGGACACTGACCACACATTAGGACATACTAACATAGGTACAGTAATGCATTTAGTTATGAACAGACATTGACCACAGATTAGGGCATACTAATGTCGGCACAGTAATGCACTTAGTTATGAATAGACTTTGACCACACATTAGGACATACTAACGTAGGTACTGTAATGCACTTAGTTATGAATAGACATTGACCACACATTAGGACATACTAGCATAGCTACAGTAATGCACTTAGTTATGAATAGACATTGACTGTTTGCACTTATTTTTAAAATAGTTTTTTTCTCAAAACTTACATTTTATCTGTCTTTGGCCTAGCACTCTTGTGTGGGGTCATTTACTGCACTGTTATAACTTGTTGATACTTGTGAACCTCTGCTATCTCTGAAAAAACAAAAAAAAATCTTGCTTTTTTCTCCACTTTTCCGAGATTTAAAAAAGTTCAGTTACAGGCTTGCTGTTCTTGAACTGTTTGTAAGTTTCTGTGAGGCTATTTTTTGCTTGGGCTAAAGGGAAGTCTCTCTGTTGATCAGTGGCTGTGAAAAACATTGAGCAGCCTGCCTGCCCCTGTGGGAGTGGTTACTGACTTGAAACTGTAGTTTTATTGGCCATTTTGGGTCAATTCCAAAACTCCTTCATCTTCCTCTCTTAAAACCCTCTTTTGCATGGTTTTGCACATTTTTGTGCATAGCGCAACAGCGGGCAGCGCCGCCTAATTGGGTTTAAACTATTCCTGGCTCTACAAAGTCTGCTCTTCACTTTTTCCCTTAGAACTGTTCTATCTCTCAATTTAAACACCATATTCTCATTCTAAGGCCCTTCACTGGTCCAATTAAGTAATCCTACAAGTTAGCACTATTAAACCATAAGCACTACTTACTCTTATACTCTCTACGATTACCCTGTCCTCTATTGGTCTGTCTTAAATTCAGTTTCCCTATATTACTCTAGCATGTCCAAAGGTCAGTCAATGGTTTCCTTTCCAGTCCAGCTGGTGAATCTGGGAATTTTGAGGCAATGTTACATCTGTCTCATGTACAAGGACAACCCTCTCCTCCTCCAAACAGGTTCAAATATATGTGAGAGATGCAACTATTTAGCCAAACTGGAGGCTGAGCTCTCCCATCTCAAAACTGGTGTAACCAGTCAGGAGGAGAAGGTAACCTCACACAACACAATTCCAGTATCACATAGTCCCACCACATCAGTGAACCAAGCACATAAATACGCAAAAACATACTCGGAGGTTCTAAATAAAAATCTACCTAAGCAACAGAGACCTCCAAAGCAGACATCCAAGCAAACGCTACCTCAAAACAAAACACACACAACACATAACACAAAAAGTCAGTGTGCCAAGCAGCCACAGCCCTTAAGGCTGAATAACACACCTGATACTCTTGTAATAGGTGACTCTATTGTCAGACACACTGATGTCCCGCTCACCAGGCTGAATAAAGAGAAGGTCACGGTGAGCTGCCTGTTGGGTGCTAGGATCCGCCACATAACGCAAGCACTCAGGTCACTCCAAAGCAAATACAAATATGACTCAGTCATTGTACATGCTGATGTGAATGACCTGAGACGTACCTCCCTAGACTACATGAAAAGAGACGTAGAGGAGCTCTCTGATCATGTAGCCCAGGCTGGTATGACCCTGACCTTGAGCAGCATCTTACCCTCACCTAGAATGATGCCACAGTACAAAGACAAAATGATGGTGTCATTCAAAGGGGATCCAGTGTCTGTCAGCATGGGATGACATGCTCGACAAGCCACGTTGCTTCGCTAGGGACGGCTTGCACCTGTCACCACTGGGCTTTCGGATATTGGCAAAGGCTCTTGCCACCCCCATACTGCCTTTTTTAGGCAAGGCTCAAAAGTCAAACCCACCCCCATAGACAGCACAAGGAACAAGAAACTAAGGGTAATGCTGCTAAACGCCAGAAGTCTTAACCTCAAGATGCACGCACTCAAAGCTCTCCTCAGTATGGGGAACATCGATATCTGTGCAGTGACAGAAACCTGGTTCAAGGCTCCAGAGAGCACCCCAGCACTACCAGGCTATACCTCATATCATGCTTTTTGGCGCCAAAACCCGGACCGAACCACAAAAGGAGGGGGAGTTTCCATATTTATCGAGGATATCCACACCTCCAGGTTAGTGGCATTGCACAAAGTATTGGAGACCATCCATGTGCAACTAACAGTGGGCAAGACTGCTTTTCAGTTTATAGCATCCTACAGACCACCCTCTCAAAGTCAGGAATCCCACTCGGCTTTCCTGAAAACATTGGAGAACATGAAGATCTCTCTGAACACCATTATATTGGGTGATTTCAACTACCCAAACATTGACTGGGAGCACTACTCAAGCCCCAGCACCATAGCCCAAAGGTTCCTGGAAATTATAAACTCAAATGCTATGGAACAACTAGTCACCACTCCCAAAAGAGGGGACAACATACTAGACCTGATCATTACCAACATGGGGATTCTATGCTCCACACCAGAAGTATATCCCTCATTGGTAAGATCAGACCATAAATTAATTTCACTGGATGTCCACATCCCGACCCCACCCCCAGCCCAGAAAACCACAGTGAAAAACTTCTCAAAAGCGAACTTCTCACTTCTCAAAACTGAAGTGGAATCCTTCAAGGCCCCAGGGCCAGTGGAAACTATGGCCCAAACTGCAGAATCCTATATAAACGCATTCTGCGGACATCTCCAGGAATGCATGGATCATGCTATCCCAAACAAAACCAAGACCCAATCATCCAAAGGCAGGTGTCCAGTCTGGTGGTCCCCTGCCATAAATAAACTGTACAACAGAAGGAGGAAGCTACTACACGATAGAGCAAAATCCCTAATAGGGAAGGCATCTCTGATCAGTACTAGCAAAAAATTACGATCCCTCAAAAAATCCTCCAAGGCCAGCTTCGAGAGAAAAATTGCACAGGACACCAAAGACAATCATAAGGCTGTTTTCAGTTATGTTAGAAACCTGGGATGCAACTCCCAGACTTGTTCTGAGTTGATTCTAAACGACAAAAAATACACTGAACCCACAGACATCGCCAATATCCTGGCAGACAGGTTCAGTGCAAACTCCCCCCCAAAAGAGCAAGTGTCTATCCCGGCAGAGGGCTGCCTCCCAAACATCTCTGATGCTCAGGTGAAGGCTGCCCTCTCCAAAGCAAAAAACACTGCTTCCATGGGACCAGATGGCATCCCAGGTTGTGTCCTACATGAACTCCAAGAGGAACTAATCCCTCAAATAAAACAGCTATACAATCTCAGCCTCACTACAGGATATGTGCCCACAGAATGGAGTACAGCAACAGTGGTCCCACTCCACAAAGGTGGAGCCTCTACGAAACCTGGAAACTATTACCCCATAAGCCTGACTAGCTTAGTCTGCAAGGCTATGGAGAGGATCATCATGGAGCTCATAAACAAAGACATTGGGGACCTACAGACACTAGATCCTACCCAGTTCGGCTTTATCAAGGGCAGATCCTCCCTTTTGAACCTGGTTGACTTCTTCGAAACAGTCACCAAAGCCACAGATGAAGGGAAGGTAGCCACACAGCCTATCTGGACCTTGCAAAGGCATTTGACACAATAACCCACTCGAGCATCATAGATAAGCTATCCAGCTTAAATATAAACCCCTATGTCACAAGATGGGTCACAAACTGGCTCAAAGACAGAACCCACAGAGTGGGAGTTGCTGGAGCTATGTCAGACTCGAAACCGGTCACAAGTGGCATCCCACAGGGTTCTGTCCTGGGACCACTCTTGTTCGGTATATACTTTTCCGAGGTACAGGCAAACGTGGGAGGACTATGGCTTACCAAGTTCGCAGATGACTGCAAACTGGGTGCCATAATCAACTCTCCAGCTGACACAAACATCCTTCAAAAAGATCTCACAGAGACAGATAACTGGTGCCAGCACCATGGTTTAAAGCTAAATGCCAAAAAATGTATAGTCATACCCTTTGGCAAAAACAATGTGCCCACAAATTACCACATAGGCGGAAACCCATTAAGTATAGAGAAAGTTATTAGGGACCTGGGGACCCAAGTTGATAGCAATCTCTCCTTTGAAAACCACATTGCCAAAGTGGTTAGAAAGACCTTCTACATAGCCCACCTCATCACGAAGGGTTTCACATCTAGATCAAGAGAGGTAATCGTGCCCCTTTATTCATCCCTCATCAGGCCCATCATAGAATACAATGCCCCTTTTGGGATGTACCTTACCTGACACCTGCAGCAATTAGAAAGACCCCAAAAGTATCTCACCAAGAGGAACAAGGGTCTCAAACAGATGCCATATGCTGCTCGGTTAAAAAAACTGCAGCTCTACTCAGTTGCATACCGCCTGCTTAGAGGCGATCTATGCCTGACATACAAAGCTATGTCAAATCCGGAATTAATGGACATGCTCCACCTCAGTAAATCTAAATCCCTTAGAGCCACATGCTTGAGGGACTTGAACCTCAGCACAGAAATAAATAGAACTTGCTGGAGGGACAGGTTCATAACACAGAGGCTCCCTTCGCTCTGGAATAGAATTCCAGTTCATGTGAGGCAGAGCACCTCACTGAATCTCTTCAAGAAGAATCTCGATAGATGGATCGGGGATCATAGGTTTGTCCCAGGGATTACTCCCGTGTCACTATTAGACAGAGGTACAGTAAACTAAACCTTAAAAAGGGCACAGTATACTCAAATCAAGGGGTGGCGTAAGCCATACAGAATCGGGCTAGGCTTATAATTGCCCCTGGGCAGATAGCCTAGTATGAACTTATGAACCTATGAACCATTAGGACATACTAACGTAGCTACAGTAATGCACTTAGTTATGAATAGATATTGACCCCACATTAGGACATACGAACAAAGCTACAGTAATGCACTTAGTTATGGATAGACACTGACCGCACATTAGGGCATACTAATGTAGCTACAGTAATGCACTTAGTTATGAATAGACAGTGACCGCACATTAGGACATACTAACGTAGGTACATTAATGCACTTAGTTATGAATAGACATTTACCACACATATTAGGACATACTAACACTGCTACATTAATGCACTTAGTTATGAATAGACATTGACCACACATTAGGGCATACTAACGTAGGTACAGTAATGGTCTTAGTTATGAATAGACATTTACCACACATTAGGACATATTAACGTAGCTACAATAATGAACTTCATTGTGAATAGACATTGACCACACATTAGGACATCCTAACGTAGCTACATTAATGCACTTAGTTATGTATAGAAATTGACCACACATTAGGACATACTAACATAGCTACAGTAATGCACTTAGTTATGAATAGACATTGACCACACATTAGAACATACTAACCCATCTATAGCAATGCACTTAGTTAAGAGTAGACATTGACCACACATTAGGACATTCTATCGTAGCTACAGTAATGCAATTTGTTATGAATAGACACTGACCGCACATTAGGGCATACTAATGTAGCTACATTAATGCACTTAGTTATGAATAGACATTGACCACACATTAGGGCATACTAACGTAGGTACATTAATGGTCTTAGTTATGAATAGACATTTACCACACATTAGGACATATTAACGTAGCTACAATAATGCACTTCATTGTGAATAGACATTGACCACACATTAGGACATACTAACGTAGCTACATTAATGCACTTAGTTATGTATAGAAATTGACCACACATTAGGACATACTAAAGTAGCTAAAGTAATGCAATTAGTTATGAATAGACATTGACCACACATTAGGACATTCTATCGTAGCTAAAGTAATGCAATTAGTTATGAATAGACATTCAGCACACATTAGGACATACTAATGTAGCTACAGTAATGCACTTAGTTATGAATAGACACTGACCTCACATTAGGACATACTAATGTAGCTACATTAATACACTTAGTTATGAATAGACATTGACCACACATTAGGACATACTAACATAGCTACAGTAATGCACTTAGTTATGAATAGACATTGACCACACATTAGGACATACTAACGTAGCTACAGTAATGCACTTAGTTATGAATAGACGTTGACCACACATTAGGACATACTAACGTAGCTACCTTAAAGCACTTTGTTATGAATAGACATTGACCACACATTAGGGCATACTAACATAGCTACAGTAATCCACATAGTTATGAATAGACATTGACCACACATTAGGACATACTAACGTAGCTACAGTAACGCACTTACTTATGAATAGACACTGACCACACATTAGGGCATACTAATGTAGCTACAGTAATGCACTTAGTTATGAATAGACGTTGACCACACATTAGGACATACTAACGTAGCTACAGTAACGCACTTAGTTATGAATAGACACTGACCACACATTAGGGCATACTAATGTAGCTACAGTAATGCACTTAGTTATGAATAGACAGTGACCGCACATTAGGACATACTGTGTGTTTCGACCAAAAAAACAAAAAAATAATCCTTGTTTTCCCGCCTTCCTCGACTAGTTTAGACCAGTTTACAGGCATTGCTGTATTCTGGGCTGTGGTGTAGTTCCTGTGTTGTCCATTACCTTACTTGGATAGAAGGAAGTTTCTTTGCTCACCAGTGGGAGGGGGAGCCTTGAGCAGCCTACCTGTCCTTGGGGGAAGTGACCTCAGCACAAGAAGCAGTAGTAATTGATTGTTTTGGACCATTTCTAGCTCTTTTGTAGTTCACTGTTTAAAATCCGCGTTTGCACGGCTTTGTGCGGTCGTGTGCATAGCGCAGCGCCGGTTAAACAAGGTTAAACTTTTTCTGGCTCCGCCAAGTCTGCTCTTCAAATTTTCCCTTAAGGAAGCTCTACTCTTAGTGTAACCAGACTATTCACTGTATTATAAGCCTAGCACTTGTTCTCAATACTTCTCTACTAAGTAAGCACTCTCGTACTAAGTAAAGCACTACATCTACTTACCACCCCTGTGAATATCCACTTCCCTTAAAGGTATACCACTCCCTTATACTGTTCTAGCATGTCGAGTGGTAGATTACTGGCTGTCTCCAGTTCAGCTGGTCAATCTGGGTATCTTGAGACAATGCTACAATTGTCTCATGTACACAGACAACCCTCTCCTCCTCCCAACAAACACAAATACATGTGAGAGATGCAACTATATAGCCAAACTGGAGGCTGAACTCTCTCAACTCAGGGCTGGCATGACCAGACAGGAGGAGATGGCAACCACACACACAGCAATCCCAGTCCCACATAGACCTACCACAACTGCAAACCAAACACATAAAACACATAGACATACTGAGGCTCTAATAAAAAACTTACCAAAACAACAGAGGCTCCCAAAGCAGACATCCAAAAATCCACCACCTCAAAACAAAACACATGCAACACAAACTTCAATAAATCAGTGTGTCGACCAATCGCAGCCCTTAAGGCCAAACACCTTGTCTGATACACTAGTAATAGGTGACTCCATAGTCAGACACACTGATGTCCCACTGACCAGGCTGAACAAGGAGAAGGTGACTGTGAGCTGTCTATTGGGAGCTAGGATCCGCCACATAACACACGCACTCAGGTCACTCCAAAGCAAGTACAAATATGACTCTGTCATTGTCCATGCTGGTGTGAATGACCTGAGACGTACCTCCCTGGACTACATGAAAAGAGACATAGAGGAGCTCTCCGATTATGTACCCCAGGCTGGTATGACCCTGACCCTGAGCAGCATCCTGCCCTCACCAAGAATGGTACCACAATACAAAGACAAGATGATCAGCTTTAACAATTGGCTCAAGTACTGGTGTCATTCTAAGGGGATCCAATGTCTGTCTGCCTGGGATGATATGCTGGACAAGCCACGCTGCTTCGCAAGGGATGGCTTACACCTGTCACCACTGGGCTTCCAGATATTGGCTAAGGCTCTTGCCACCCCCATAGTGCCTTTTTTAGGCAAGGCTCAAAAGACAAACCCACCTCCTTAGAAAACAAAAATGGAAAAAAACTAAGGGTAATGCTGCTCAACGTCAGAAGTCTAAATCTTAAGATGCAGGCACTTGATGCACTCCTCAGCATGGAGAACATTGACGTCTGTGCAGTAACTGAAACCTGGTTCAAGGATCCTGAGAGCACCCCAGCACTACCAGGCTATACCTCGTATCATGCTTTTCGGCCCCAAAACCCGGGCCGAACAACAAAGGGAGGGGGAGTGTCCATATTCATAAAGGACACCCACACCTCCAGGTTAGTAGCAACACATGAAGCATCAGAGACCATACAGGTGCATCTAACCATAGGCAAAACTGCTATACAACTGGTAGCATGTTACAGACCACCCTCCCAATCTGAAGAACCCCACTCAGCCTTTCTGAGGACATTAGAGAATATGAATGTATCACAAAATACCATCATACTGAGAGACTTCAACTACCCAAACATAGATTGGGTACATTATTCTAGCCCTAATACCCTAGCCCAAAGGTTCCTGGAATTCATAAATTCAAATGCACTGGAACAACTAGTCACCTCTCCCACTAGGGGAGATAATATACTAGACCTGATCATCACAAACATGGGGACAAAATGCTCCACACCGGAAGTATACCCCTCACTAGTGAGATCTGACCACAAACTAATCACCCTGGATATACATATTTCACCTCCACCCCCAGCACAAAAGACCACAGTGAAAAACTTCTCAAAAGCAGACTTCACTCTTCTTAAGACTGAGATGGTATCCTTTAAGCCCACTGTGCCAGTGGATACCACATCCCACAATGCCGAATCCTTCACTAATGCTTGGATGGATCATGCAATCCCAAACAAATCCAATTCCCTCTCCACCAAATGTAAGCGTCCTGTCTGGTGGACCTCAGCCATAAACAAATTGTATAACAAAAGAAGGAAGCTACTGCACGTCAGAGCGAAATCCCATGAAGGGAAGACATCTCTGATCAACATTAGCAGAAAACTACATTCTCTCTTAAAAACATCCAAGGCAAACTTTGAGAGAAAAATCGCTAAGGACACTAAAGATAACCACAAAGCCTTCTTCAGCTATGTTAGAAACCTGGGAGGAAACCCTCAGATATGCTCAGAGTTGGTTCACAACAACAAAAAATACACAGAACCCACAGATATTGCTAACATTCTGGCTGACAGGTTCAGTGCAAATTTCTCCCCTCCTTCACCCCCAAAAGAAGAAATACTTATCCCAGCTGAATGTAATCTCCCTGTCATCGCAGATGTCCAAGTGAGAACCGCCCTAAACAAAGCAAAAAACACAGCATCAATGGGACCTGACGGTATCCCGGGGTGCGTGTTACGTGAACTCCAAGAGGAGCTAAACCCACACATAAAAATGCTATTTAACCTTAGCCTTACTTCGGGATATGTACCTGAACACTGGCGTACAGCAACAGTGGTTGCACTCCACAAGGGGGGTGCCTCTACAGACCCTGGAAACTACCACCCCATAAGCTTAACTAGCCTGTTCTGCAAAGCTATGGAAAGAATCATTATGGAACACATAAACAGAGACATAGGGGACCTACAGACACTTGACCCCACCCAGTTCGGCTTTGTAAAGGGCAGATCCTGCCTTTTAAACCTGGTTGACTTTTTCGAAACAGTCACTAGAGCCATTGATGAGGGCAAAGCAGTCCATACAGCATACCTGGACTTGGCTAAGGCCTTCGACACAATACCCCACTCAGACATCATAGATATGCTAAACAGCTTAAAAGTAAACCCTTATGTCACTAGATGGGTTGCAAACTGGCTAAAGGACAGAACCCATAAAGTTAAAATCGCTGGAGCAATGTCAGACACAAAGCCAGTCACAAGTGGTGTCCCACAGGGATCTGTCCTGGGACCCCTCTTGTTCGGCATTTATTTCTCAGATATAAAGCAAACATGGGAGGGCTGTGGCTGACAAAGTTCGCAGATGACTGCAAACTAGGCGCCATAGTCTATACACCAGCAGACACACACATCCTACAAAAAGGCCTCACTGAAACAGACAACTGGTGCCGTAGTCACGGCCTTAAACTAAATGCCAAAAAATGTATAGTCATCCCTTTTGGAAAAAACAAAGTACCCACAAATTATCACATAGACAGCAACCCACTGAGTATGGAAAAAGTAATCAGAGACCTAGGGACCCAAGTAGACAGTGACCTCTCATTTGACACCCACGTTGCCAAAGTGGTTAGAAAAACATTCTACCTTGCACACCTCATCATGAAGGGATTCACATCCAGATCCAAGGATGTCATTGTACCCCTATATTCCTCCCTCATCAGACCCATGATTGAGTACAATGCCCCATTTGGTATGTACCTCACCCGGCATTTGCAACAGCTGGAGAGACCACAAAAGTACCTCACCAAAAGGATCAAGGGTCTCCAACATATGTCTTATTCTGCCAGACTAAAGAAACTTCAGCTCTATTCAGTAGCATACTGCCTGCTCAGAGGTGATCTCTGCCTGAAGTACAAGGCCATGTCCAATCAGGATCTGATGGACATGCTCCACCTCAAAAATCCAAATCCATCAGGACCACGAGAGCTAAAGACTTAAACCTCGGCACAAGTATGAATAGGACATGCTGGAGGGATAGATTCATAACCCAGAGGCTTCCCATGCTTTGGAACAGGATCCCAGTTCGTATTAGGCAGAGCCCCTCACTGACTCTCTTCAAGAGAAATCTTGATGAGTGGATGGGAGATCGTAAGTTTACCCAGGGGTCACATCTGTGTCACTGCTAGACAGGGGCACAGTAAACTAATTCTATTATATAAGGGGACCTTCATTGTGTCAACTACTAGACAGAGGCACAGTATTCTAGATTTATTCTGTACATTTTTGTACCATTTCATGGGGTGGCAAAAGCCACATCACTATGGCTAGGCTTACAAATGCCCCAGGGCAGATAGCCTAGTACTATACTATGAAACTATGAAACTATGAAACTAACGTAGGTACAGTAATGCACTTGGTTATGAATAGACATTTACCACACATATTAGGACGTACTAACACTGCTACATTAATGCACTTAGTTATGAATAGACATTGACCACACATTAGGGCATACTAATGTAGGTACAGTAATGGTCTTAGTTATGAATAGACATTTACCACACATTAGGACATATTAACGTAGCTACAATAATGCACTTCATTGTGAATAGACATTGACCACACATTAGGACATACTAACGTAGCTACATTAATGCACTTAGTTATGTATAGAAATTGACCACACATTAGGACATACTAACACAGCTACAGTAATGCACTTAGTTATGAGTAGACATTGACCCCACATTAGGACATACTAAAGTAGCTATGGTAATGCACATAGTTATGAACAGACATTGACCACAGATTAGGACATACTAACACAGCTTCAGTAATGCACTTAGTTATTAATAGACATTGACCACACATTAGGATATACTAAAGTAGCTACATTAATGCACTTAGTTATGAGTAGACATTGACCACACATTAGGATGTACTAACATAGCTACATTCTATAAAAACAGCAGCAGCCTGACAGAAAAAGCTTTGATGATGATTTTCCATTAATTACTCTTTTGAGGATGATGCAGTCTTGAAAGAGATGACATTAAAGTGCTGCTTTATGTGGATGATGAGGAATTAGAAAAGAAGTACTTTTTTTTTTTCTGTTTGAAAATAATGATGCTCTCAGTTGTGTTGCAGAGTGTATTGGTTTTCAGCATCTTATTGTTTTGAAAGCAAATGTTATTGACTGAAGGTAGCACTAAGACATCATCGTTTCATACTTGTTATCATATTTTTTTTCTTTTTATACTCCTTTTCCAGGTACAGATGGAAGATGCCCAAGAAGACAACCAATCTACAAAGCCAATAACCAGAGGCAAGTATGATGCATGAGAAACTGTAGTAAAAATGTACCCATTATTACGTTTCCTTCTTAAGTGTTTTCAAAGGGAATACATTCCAAACTTCAATGTTGTAGCACAAATATTCATACTGATGAAGCTGTGGGATACAAAGTGAAACTAGTTTATACTTGCTTGATTTGAATAAAGACTACTATAGCAATAACCCGCGTCTGGGTGGATTTACCCACGGTTGGCATGGTTTGGTCAGGAGGCCGAAGCACGAATTGCCAAACAAAGCCAACTGTGGGTAAATCCAGCATTACCCACACCCAGCCATGGGTTATTGCTCTTATACAATGGTGTTAGTTTTGTATTGTGTTATATTTATGCTGTTGTTATTTCGGTTTTTATTTGCATTAGTCTGTATTCTTCCACTTTTTATGAGATAAAATAGTCCAATAGTTTTTATTACTTGTTTGTTAATTTTTTTTCTGAGACCTTTTTTCTGCAGATGTTATGGGTATGTGCTTAATTTATTTATAAAGCCTTATGTTTGGGGTTTAAAAAAAACATAAGTGGTGATTTTTTTATATGGCTGTTCCCTTGTCTCATATGTATCCTGCAGCAGTTGGCCCACTGCCATGGATTGTACTTGTACACATTATTAAAATCAGTGTTGCTCAGCTGCTGGAGTTAACTTAAGGTGGACATGTAAGACATTGAACCCATTAACTGGTGTGGGGAAAGTGGTTGCGTGCCACTGTGTAATTTTTCAGTTGAACAGCATAGACTTACAACTCCTAAAAAATGCAGTTGTCAACCTGTGTTGCTTACGTTTTTGCGAGAATACGTAAGTTCCACCCTTTCTTTCATCTGCATGTTGTCTGGCAGCCTATGTTTTCATCACCTCTTGTGTCCCCATGTGAATTTCAGTTGTACACATTACTCACATCTGTGCTACTAAGTTGTTGTACTGTACTTCTGGTGGACATTTAAGAAAGTGAGGGTGTTTATTTTTGGGGTGAAAACTGATTTTGTGCTGCCGTCTCATTTGCCAGTCGCACAGCAGAAAGTTAACTGACGGGGGAAAGTGCTTTGTGTGCCGCTGTCTCATTTGTCAGTTGGACAGCATTATGATATAATGACTGAATTATTTCCACTTAAATTCACACTGATGAAAGACAGTTCAGTGACATACACCCTCCAAGTATATTTCGGCAGGAGAAGGGTTTGGAAATATGTTAGCTGCCAGAGGTTTTTAGTTTGTTATGTTGGATTTACAATGTGCACGCTGGTTGGATTTGCCAATCAGCAAGCACATTTCTTGGCTTTGCTGAGTTTCCATTGTATAATTAGTGATATTCCATAGTGTGCTGCAATCTTAGGTAGATATACTCACACACTCTCTCTCTCACACACACACACACACACACACACACACACACACACACACACACACACACACACACACACACACACTGAATGTTCATGTTGCCAAGATAGGAAAGTAGGTTTGTATAAAGGGTTGTAGTGTACATGCAAGTGTTTGAGGATGAGGATTAGAGTTAGGGTTAGATATGGAAATAGATTTAGTGCATTTACCTTTGTGAGTTAGGATTAGAGTTACAAATAGATGAGAGGATAGATTAGTACCGTATTTCTCTGAAAATAAGACTGAGTCTTATACTCTTTCCCCGCTGAAATACACATTAGGGCTTATTATGAGGGGGATGCCTTATTTATCATCTACATTTTTTCATTTATTCATGTACAAAAATCGACATGTATTCATGTACAAAAATCAACATTTATTGATGTACACAAATTGACATTTATTTGGTACTTTTCTGTTATCTGGCAACAGTTCTAAGTAACGTGTTAACAGTTGTGTGAGAATTCTACATAAACAGTGCAACAAACATTTCATCTTCAGAATATCTACACCTTGGCTTTCACAGTGCAATATTTCATGCTCAACAGAAAGTGTAGAAAAATCTCAATACATGTGTATTGGAGGAGGGGCATAAAACTGAAGACAGAAGCAATCCATTCTGTTGCCCCGATAATGGAAAAGGTATTCAAATACAGTCATGTCATCTTCTTCTGGAACATTGTCATAAGTCTCCAATCCCTGAATTCTGGCCTAAATTTCTTGCGACTCCATTTCCTGTAGAACCATTGACCCCAGTCTGTCATGCCTAGCAACAGAACTCTCTTTAAATGAGCACTGCTTGTCCATGTAGCCTGCTCGTAGTGCGTTGGCAACACAGCTGTTAGTGATTTTATCCCATGAATTTTTCACCCAACTCATGACCAGTTGCACTCTAGGCTTCACAAAGTTTTCATGCTGATTTCTCTCCATTCTATTTTCAATGTAGTCGAGTTCCATGCACAAATGGTCCTTGAATGGATTGTTTATTGCAATATCAAGGGTCTGGAGACAGGCAGTCATTCCTGTGGGAATCATTATTTGATCTGTTCTTCTACGTGCAAGGAATTTCTTCGTCTTTAGCGCAGTGAGTGCTGGCTGAATCCCAGACTAGCAGACCTCTTTTGCTTCCCCGCAAAACAAGTGGCAGCATCACATTGACCCACTTCCTTATAACTGCTTGTGTGCACCAGGCCTTTTCGGTTTCAAGAATGTAAATGCCTGAAACATGTTCAATCTTATCTTTCTTGCCCTTACTAATGATTAGAGGTGGGGTTTTCTTTTCATCTAGATGAACTGCCAAAATACAGGTAACACATGCACTCTCGTAACCAGTGGAGGGAATGTAGATTGACGAGGCACCCCTCTGGTCAACTGTTGTTTGAGATCCTTGGCCCATAAACACTGCAGTTTCATCCATAGCAAACATGTTGGAGAGTTGGTATTTAGAAAAGTCAATGCCATCAACAAAGGACTTGAGTGCAAGTGCATGTTTAATAACTTCAGTGTCTTCCATTTTGAACAGAGTTGTTGATCTTCTTAGAAACAGTTCATATCGCTGAAGGAAGCCATCCAGCCAATGTTGTGATGCTTTGAATTCTTCTGTGGATATTTCTAACTGTGGTGCCATTGCAAGGGCAAATGCTTGAATATCAGCCCTGTTCACAACCAAAGCCTTTACTCTTCTGTTAGCAATCCATTCACAGATGATGTCTTCCAGCTCAGGAAATAATGGTTGCCAACCTGATCCACACTTGCACTTCTTAGCATTTCTCTCGCCGGCCTGCTGACTGAGGTAGTCATACACCGCACACTATTTACAGACCATTCGGAAACCTGATGTCTTCTCTTTGCAGAAAATCATCAGATTCTTTCCCCGAGAGTCCTCCATGATTCATTTCTTGTACTCAATGGAATAGCTCTTTCTTTTTGCACTCATCTTGTCTGGGGGGGGGGGGTAATCAAAGACTTACGAGACTGGAGTGGCAACACAAATTGGCAACAGTTAAAAAGACACAACCACAGCCATTTGTTATGAAGACCGTGTGCTTTACATGCATTGTCTGTACTTTGACCAATCAAAGTACACCTTCCAGTGTTTATGGGCCAAGGATATCAACCGTCAAGTTTATAATTTAACACATCCATCATCTGTTGTTGATGATCTTAACTGGGGCTTATTTGTGGGGTAGGGCTTATATCATGACCACCTTGGAAAACCATGCTAGGCCTTATTCTCTTTAGGTCTTATTTACGAAGAAAGACGGTATTATGTTTGTGTGTTTCTGTGGAGTGCGTCCCTGACCTGACTTGTGTCCTTGAAGTATTACAGAAAGGATTTTCCCTAAGGGAAGGTGGAGGGTTAGTGTCAGGGGCAGGGTCATGGTTAGGGTTAGGGGCTGGGCCATGGTTATGGTAAGGGTTAGCATTATTGCTATAGTGGCTCAGGTATGTGAATCACACTTCTTAACCCACCTCATTAATGCATGCTAACCCTAACTCTAAATCTGCCCCTGATCCTAACCCCACATCTCACCTCTGAACAATAATTTCTTTAAAATTACTACTGTTAAGACAAGTTAGGTCTTAGTGGTGTGAAAGGTTTTTGATTTAAAGAACACAAAAATAAATCAATTTCTTTTAGTGATCTTTTGTAGGTTCGGTGTTTGGGATTTTCAGAAATATGAATGTTTGAACTTTCCTAATATATGCGCGAGCGCGCACACACACACACACACACACACACACACACACACACACACACACACACATATGTGTGTGTGTGTGTGTGTGTGTGTGTGTGTGTGTGTGTGTATACATTTCATTACTTGGAAAGTCTGAATGGGTAGGTGCCCATTCTCAGTGGAGACCCATGCAGAAAATCTCCAAAGTATTAGAAAAAGATCAATCATTTTATAATCTTTAAAAATAAGACAGAAACACCTACAGTTTAATTGTATTAAATTTGACATAATATGACAAAACTGGTTAAAATAGATACAACTTTTATGACAATGATTTAATATTTAGAGAAATTTTAGCCAGATAAGAGAAATTAAAGCTATATTAGTATAATACAAACATGGATTGCAAGAGAACGTGAGAGAAGAAAACAAGGTTATGGCATATTTAGACAGTGAGTCATGGGAGAGAAATAGATTTAAATTAGGAAGTGAGTGAAGAAAGAGGTGCAAGGAGGTGTAAGCTATGAACAGGTACTTGTTCATATTTAGGGATATAGTTTATCCTGGGGATGAACAAGAACAGAGACAGATTTTGACTAGAAAATCTTTCAGAATGGTTTTAAAGGACTGGAGGTAGGGTACTGACCTGATGGATATACGTAAGAAGTTCCAGGCTTTAGCTACATTAAACACAAAATGAAAACTCCAGTAAAGCTAGAACTTCCACTTAGTGACCTCCCAAACCTCTTGCATCAGAGGCACATGGGATATATGTAAGTAATCCTTATTAATACTGATTCAATAATGTCATTATCTGAAGAAGTTACAGCTACTGTGATGAAAAACGTGTAGGAGATTTTCTGCGTTTATGCTTTTCACTGAGTTGTTCTGCAAGTTGGAATAAAAGCACAACAGAACACTTCATTTTCCCTGGATGGTTTTTTCATTTCATTTTACTGGTTATAGTTGTGGCTTAACCATAGGCTGCTGTTTCGTATGAGTCTTATTAATATCAGGTGTTTCAGCTAATTGGCGAGTCTGAATGCCCATGACTTGTTTTTACTGATTGCTTTTTCAGTGACCTTCTCACTCATTGTTTTAGGCTTTAGTTACAAGGTATGAGTACAGACCACTTCCAGTAGATTTGCTAGGTCTGTGGACAAGGAGAAGGTTTTGGTAACTGGATTGTAATTACTGAGTGAGACTATAATTGTCTAGAATGGTATTTAGTGCAGGGCAAGAACACCGATACTGGATACTTTTCTAGGTTGTGAGAAGCTGTGTATTTGTTAGTTGATGAGGCACTTCTAACCAATTTAGGCTTTTTAGTGCTATACAGTGGTGGGTTCTGAAAATTTAACCACTTTATTGTAGCATTGTTCAAGTTTTCCTTTTTGTGATGCTTGGAGGTTAGCAAGTAGTGAGGGGAGGGGGTAAGTAGTGGCAAATGTTGTTATAGTTGCATTGGTGAAAGAATTTTTGCCTCTATAAAGCATCCATAGTTTTTGGGGACTTTTTAATGCAATTTTGTATATGCAGGTCAAATTTTAGAATATTATCCAATATCATCCTTAGTAGTTTGCTACGAGAAGTGACTACAATGGTTGTATTATTAAGGAAGAGAATTTTAAATTTTATTTTTTAAGAGAGTAATTTGGGTATAAAAGTAGTAGGTTCTTTTTTGAGGTTTGAGCATGAGTTATGAGTTACAAAATCATGTTTCAGTAGCTGTTAAAGCTTCCTGAGAATTTTTTTTGGAGATGTGCCATGTTGTCAGATGTGCATATGACTGTGGAGTCATCTGCATATTGTATTAAGGAGGCCTGCTGTATTTATTTATGGAGGGCGTTGGTGAGAATGTTAAAGAGGAGGGGACCAAGGACAGAGACTTGTGGTACACCGGTGGTGACCAGGAGACATGGAGGGATAGTGGAGTGCCATTTTACTGACTGTTACCTATTGGACAAGTAGCTTTTGAACCATAGAAGGGTGGGTTTAGATAGCCTAGTGAGGACATTTAAAGTAGAAGTTTGTTGTGACAAACTGTGTCAGAGGCTTTAGGCAAGTCTAGATAAGGAAAAGATTAGTTTGCCCTTATCTGTAGCTTTATTGACAGAATCTGTTAAGGTTAGAAGTACACTGTTAATACTAAGGGAGGGGTGGAAGCCATGTTGTGCAGGGGAGAGTTTCACAGTTGTTTTTGAATACATTTATCAGGTATTTTGGGGAAGAGGCGATGTGATTGTTATAGGTCTAAAGTCAGTGATGTCTTTGTATTTCCTCCATTGTGTAGAGTGATAATGTGTGATTTTTTTTCCATAGAGAGGGAGTGTGGGATTGCTGGACTTACCTATTTATAAAGATAGGGATTGGATACACAATGCTATTGGCTGCCATTTTAATGTACCTGCATGAACGGTGATCAGCTGATGTTGAGCATTGTTTCGGTTTAAGATTGCTTTTATATACGCTGTGGGCACAGGTTTGAAGTGGATGTGGTGTTGTGGCTGTTGGGCAGGGTTGGGATTAGATGTTGGGGAATCCTTAGATAAACAGTACTGTCTATGAAATGAGTTAAATTCTATTGCGGTTTTGAGTGGTGAGTTATTGGGACAGGGGTCATGGTTGAATTTTTGGCTGGGGTATAATATTTTTTTCATGGCTTACAATTTTTAAGGTAGATGCTTAAGCTAAGTGCAGCACTGATTATCAACATAAAATGATCGACAGCAAATTACTAATGCTCAAACACTTATTCTTTGAGACATACCTTTGGAGCATGCAAACTAAAAAACATTATTTTGTAGGCTGCAAGACTGCTACATCCCAGGTGTGGGGTGCTGTATCTCCACACACCTATGCTAATTATGTATACAAGCTCTAAGATCACACCTTAGCAGGGGATTGTCATGGTTCTTTCTGCACTGTAAGAGCGATTTTGCACCAGTGTGTCAGTCTGTTATGATCAATAGAATAGTTGTCGACCAAATACAAAATCAATCCATGTTGATAAATTCATTGATATATATATATATATATATATATATGTATGTGTATGTAAATATATATATATATATATATATATATATATATATATATATATATATATATATATATATATGTGTATAGCCACACACACACACACACACACACACACACACACACACACACATATATTTAAATATATATTGGTGGATCGGTGTAGTGAGTATTACATTAAATAGTGTGTATTGTGGGTCTAAACTAGCTTGTTGCAATGCAATTGCAGTGAACACCAGATCGTGAAAATTGTTTCAGCGATTCGATGAATTTACTGAGGGCAAGTAAATGCCCTACAGCACAATGGACTGACAGCTATGTAAATCAAACCGACCCTAGTGGGGGGCTTTGACCCCCACACAACCCTAACTATATATACCAACTCCGAGATCACACTACAATGGAGGAAAAGGGCAGAGTTGCACTGTAGGGCAAGTATTTACTTGCCTTCATAAATCGTTGAAAAGATTTTCACTGAATGAGGGTCGATGATCAGATGTTTGCTGCAATTGCATTGTGCAGAACCGATATAGACCCTGTATTGTAGGTTTATGGAATGAATGTTGAGATATTTGGTGAAGCTCTAATTCACCCACTAAGTTCCTTAATCTTACAAAATGAGATATTTCATGTATGACACATTCTAGTCAGAGGCATATCTGTCAATTTTTCAGTTTTTTTTGTTGCCATGTTAGAGTAGTGCCTGTGTTAACTGCCTATGTTTGTACTGAACAAGGGTTTATGCAGTTTATTAAAATTTTTAGGAAAGGACAGTCTTGTGAATGATTTTATCATGTAGTTGCCAAAATAAATTGTAATGTTATTTTTTTTCAAGTGATGGATTATTTATTTAATATATTTTAGTAGTTTGGTGGGGTTTTTGTTTTGCTGATGGTGCCATTTTTTTGATTGGCTAGTTATGGTCAGCATTTGTTTTTGTTTAATTTTTCATTTTTTTTCTTTTCTAATTTTACTAAGAACAAATTTAATTTCTTGGAGACTGAGTTAGATGGGCAGTGTTGTTTTGGAGATTTTATATGGATTTTGTACTTGCGGTTTGTATGACTCGGCAAGTACAGCTTAATGAGGAACCAACTCACTGAGTACAGTTGCTCAGGAACTCATGCCGATGAGCATAGTAAATGTAAACATTTTTTTGCTGGGGACAAGCCCCCAGCATCCTGACCCCCACATCTCAAACTTATATATACTAAACACTTGATGCATCAACATGAATGATAGTGAAATATGTGAAAACACACTTAGAAACCACATCAGCAGTGATTTCGTATGGAAACCTCTGATCAGGGAGTTTGTATGTCTGCAAAGAGGTATGGTTTGAGAGGCAATTAAGGTTAAGGACAAAAAGACAGTAGTCTATATATATTCACAGGTTATGGGCTGACAAAAGGGTCAAAATTCAGAATAGCTCTGTTTCTTGTTTAGGCTGACTATGCAAAGATGTTTATTATGTCTCAGATGTTTGGAATAGTACGGAAGTTAAGTGGAAATCATTCACTTAATTGTGTACTTTACAGCTGGATGGGGACTTTAAATGAGAGCAGTATTTTCAGTTAGGGTATATGTTTCAAACCAAAAAAAATTCAGCTGGACTGATGCTACACATTTTGAGCAGCTGCTGGAGCGTAAATACATTCCAGATGATTTCATTTTGTTATTCACCTTGGTATGTTTACCCAAAGTTAGTGAATCAAGGCAAAGACAAACTGAGACTGTGCATTTAAACTGAACAGGAATTTTGAGAAAATGTTTGGGGACTAGATAGCAAACTTGAAGGCACATGGAATGAAACTGTGTACAGACAATATAGTAGGGAAAAAAGATGAAAAATTTGAAAGAAGGGGAAATAGTGAAAACAGGTTAAAGTATGTGAGAGGTGTCTTATGAATGAAGAGGTCAAAGCTAGAGTCAGTGGTGCTGCAGCCAGCTAGAACATCGTGTCAGGGTAGCATGGGACTGAAGAATGCAAAAGAAGTTGAAAAGTAAGGTGTACAAAACAGTGGTGAGAGCAGTGCTTCTGTATGGTAAAGAAACCTAGATAGTGAAGGCAGGTCAATTTAGGAAGCTTGAGGTGATGTTGTAGAAGTGCCTGAGATGGGTGGTAGGATGCTGTGGGAAAGACAAAGACATAAAGACATCACAGCAGAAACAAAAATAGCCCTAGCTACAGAGAAGTTCAAGAAGAACAGATTATGCTGGCTCAGTCACAGCTGCTGGAAAGCAGAAGATTTGGAAAAGAAGGTTTGAGAAATACAGAAAGAAGACGAGAGGAAATGAGAAATCACTGGATGAATGCATTGCATGAGAAAATACCTGTGACAGCCAGGCATGATTGCTGAAGAAAGTAGGAGAATAGAGTATTACTGAATCAAAAAGGATGGTGACAGTTCAAGCAATAACTGGACCCCATGTAGAAAACAGGAAAAAGGGGGTGATGATGATGGTGATGCTCAGTTTAGTTTGCTGGATTACTCAGCATTAATTTCCTTCATCTCAAACATTTGCCAAACAACTTGCAGATTTGACCCATGCTCAACCAGACTGATGCTAGCCTCTCTGAAGTTCTGGGCTTCTATTAATGTTAGCATTGCAGAGTCAGTGATGCAATAGGTAGCAGATTCACATTATTTATTTATTTATTATTTATTTTACATTTGTTAACCAGGATAGTCCACTGGACACAGGTCCATTTTTGACACTTGAAAACCAGAAGGCTGTTAGTTCTATTCACACCATAGCCGGCCTTAGACATAGGTCAGCTAGACAGCCGCCTACGGCGCCGGTCTAGCAGGGGTGCTTTTCCAGTATTTATTTGGTGTAGGTAGACCAGGATGAGGGCACCAGGTAGTGTGGTGGGCGGCGCCGTGGAACCCTTTTGCTTAGGGCAAAAGTTGACCTAGGGCCACTCCTGATTCACACTCCAAGTGACTGGATTGCTGACACTGCAGTGCAGCATGGGGAGGCTGCACTCCTGAGTGCCGTGTCCTTTGGATTAGGTGTTAAACTGAGGTTCCATTTACTTGAGTTGACGGTAGCTCAGGTAGAGGTAAGCGGCCCAACCGACCCATCAAAATGAGTAGACAGAAGTTCTCTGATTACCTGGCCAAATTTTCCCCAGTAGTAGAAGTACCACCTCTGTTATTTTTTTAAGCCATATTTTTGCATGTGTTTTAAAGGAGGCACTGTTTTCCTCAATCTATAAATGAATGGGCTATGACAAGCTAGTTGGGCAATGCCCTCTCATAGACCTTATTCTTATTAGCAATGCACTTGAGAAGGACATTTTTGCACATTGTAGCCACAACAGTCCAGTAAAGTCAAGAATTAGGACATAACATAACAATAACACTTTTGTCTCTTAGCTAGATCATGGGAATGACTCATTTTCTGGTCTTTCCTCTTTTCTCTGTAACATCAGCCAGTGCTGACCATGTTATCCTTTTGTAGCATTTAACATTCTACAGTGTGTTCTTCAGAGTTGCTCTTGACTCATTTTCCTCTTACATTTTGAATTGTTCCCATGTGGTAGTCTATGGGGTTCCCACTTCAGGTCACAACATTTTCACTGTATATATATATATATATATATATATATATATATATATATATATATATATCTCTATATATATATATATATATATATATATATATATATATATATATATATATATATATATATATATATATATATTACCTTTGAAGGAGAACGCTACAGTCTTATTGGTATGTAGATGATGTCTGAATCTTCTCCTTTACTCTCCAACATTTGTCTGTCCTGAATTCCTTCACAAGCAAGATGGGCTGTATCCATCTGTGGATGAGTTGTGACCTGCTGAAGACTTCCCATACATTTGCCACGACTGTCAGGATATATTTAAGTATTATAACTCTCTGCCCCAAACACCTATATTATTCAAGGGAGATGAAATACTGGAGATTATTTCTTATCTATGTGACCTCAGCATTACTCTGCAGAATGTGATTACAGTTAAGAACCAGACATCCCTGGTTAAGTCACATAATCACTTTATTATCATCTCAGAAATATTGCTTGTTTATTTATTTATTTAGCAATTTGATTTGTTAACCAGGTAGATGACTGGTATAAAGACCCTTTTCAATCATGACCTGGACCCAATGGTAGTAAAATAGTTTGGTTTGGCAATTTGGACAATGTAATAATATGCAGTTTGGTTTGCAAACAACTGTTTACAGTATTTGCAGTTTGTAAATAACTACTATTTACAAGGGGTCTGGTTCTTTACATAATTGTCAGTGCTAGAGTTTAAAGATATATTAACATTCAGGTTGGAAAGCTATTACTTTGCTTTCTGCTTAAGAATTGTAGTTAAGTAGCAGTTATATGGCTTTACAAACTGTTGTACATTTAAGGTTTGCTTGAACCACAATACAATGTTTGCAGTGCTAAATACTTAGATTCGGTCCAGACATGCCATTTACATTCAAGCACCTGTTCAAGAAGGTTATGTGGTAATTTCTAATCATATATTGTTAATATAACAGATTAGTATGCAAGCAGTTTCAAGACTAGATTTGTAATCTTGTATATTTGTTTAGCAGTACGAATGTTCTTTGTGTGGAGTAGGTTTTAACTGTTGTTAGTGTCTTAGGAGGCAAAATAAGGTTATGGAGATGTGTCACATGTAGACCTAGGTGCAAAGAACTGTTGAAAACATAGTAGGAGAGATTTGTAATTATGGACACAGTGATGTGTTCTGGTGGCAATAATGTAAGGGTAAGGGAGAGAGACACCAGACAGTAAGTTGTGAATATATAAAAAATCTCCTATCTTTAGAAGACCTAGCCGTGGTATTTTTAATCATGGTCTCTTATTGTCTAGACTGCTACATCTCCCTGTTCCAGGGGCTACCTGGAACTGAACCTGATATAGGTTCATAGGTAGGTACTAGGCTATTGGCCCTAGGGCCTATATAAGCTTAGCCAAAAAGGTACCCTGACTTTCGCCACCCAAGAAAATTATTCTCTTGTGCCCCTGTCGAGCAGAGCCACAGAAGTGATCTTCAGGGTGATATCTTGCAGTTAGTGCAAATATCTGCTGCTAGGCTATCTGCAGGCACATGTCATGAGTCTTACATACCATTGGTATTGCAGAGCTTTCATTGCTTGTTTGCGAGATCATGTATTATTTATGAAATTCTTATCTTATTTTGTCTTGCTGTATGTGATTTGGGTTTCCCTACCTTAAAAAGGTGCTGTTGACCTTATATCTTATATTCTAACCATCTTCACTACTCTTCTTCTTTGGAACTGCTTGTGGGTCCAGTGGTACATCTGGAGTCCACTGGGATTCAGTGTTTCTTCTAACAGGCCCCACACATCTTGGAAACTAATACCACAATGGCCTAAGCAATCTGCAACACTGTATGGATTCAACAAATCTCTCTTGCCCCATTTTTTGCTGCTTATTTTCTAGCTATTATTAATTTACTACAATTACACTAATTTAAACTACTAACGATAAGCTGTACCCCTTATTGTCTATTTGCTATTGTCTATTTGTTTGTTATAATTATGGTTTGCTGTACCCCTTATTGTCTATTTGCTATTGTCTATTTATTTGTTATAATTATGGTTTGCCTTAAGCTTGTAAGTAAAACAGAAGTTAATAACTTGCACCATAAATGTTTGCAATCACATGATTTCTAAGTAGACTTGTTTATTAATGGGATTAAGTCAGTAAAATCACATTTTATGCCATCTCCCAGCAGATATTTGTATTACATTTTCATATTTATTTTCAAACTTCCTCTATTTTATTTGGCCTAGTTACTCTTTGCTTATTTAATTTAATTGTATTTATTTATTTTAATGTTGTTTATGTGTTAACTAAAAAAAGCATCTAGGCACAAATGCCTCCTTTCAGGGGAGACCCAGTACCAGTGTCTGGGTAAGTAACTTGCCCTGCATTACATAATAGTCAAATAGAGAAGCGAAAATGAAATCCATTTATAGAAGAAGAAAACTCTTCAGCTTCTCATCATTTTAACCCAGTACACTAAACTGCCAGACTTACCACATTTATAGAGTCTAATAGTCTTCCTACTTCCACACAACCTTTTTTTTTTTACTGTGTACTGTCATGGCACATTGTGTGATTTATTTATGAAGTTACATCTCTTCTGTTATATATTTATTCCTTCCAGTATTACAGCTTTTGCTTATGTCTTCTTTTTTAAACATTGCATTCTTTGTTGATTTACACTCCATTTTTAAAATCTCTGCTTCACATCACAGGCTTTCTAGTAAAGCCACTCTATACAGAGCTGTTTTTAACTTCTTACACTGAGTAGCTTAAGGCCATGCTAGTGCAGTGCTGTGGATTTTTATAAAAAAAATCACATTTTACATCACAGAATGACAAAGTGTGATAATAAAATATAATAATATAAAATATAATATAAAAATAAGATAAAAGTAAACCTTAAAATGGAAACTAAACCTTAAAATGGGCACAGTATACTCATTTCAAGGGGTGGCGAAAGCCAAACACACTCTGGCCAGGCTTATAAATGCCCTAGGGCAGATAGCCTAGTATGAACCTATGAACCTATAATAAATATCAAAGAAATTGAAATGATTTTCTTTTTTGTAATATTCATCAAAATTTCTTATGAAAGCAAAAAAATAAAAGTAGAAAGGGGATTTTTGCTGGCTTTATTTCCTTTAGTCATCTTGCATGACACCTGCATCATCTCTATAAAGAATCTGGGGGTGTAGTGGTCACAGATGTTGAAAGGACTGATGATTTCTTCACTAAACTGATTAAGAAAGGCACTCACATGATTCCCATATAGACTTTTGTTCATTATTGATCCACCCATCCAAGTATAATGTCATGGCAAAAATAATACTAATTTATATTGTCAAGTACACTTGTATATCTTACAAAAATAAATGCAGTGAAAATATGTCACCTTCCTTAAACAGTGATATCAGAAAAAAGCAGACAGTTACCATCCAAAGGATTCCACTTGTATTAAGCAGAGCGATATCTTGAACAACCAAAAGAATCCACCATGATGTATAAAATAGAAGGCTTTTATTAGACGAGACTAGAATAAAACGAGCGCTTTCACATACTCCAAGTATGCTTCATCAGGTTATAACAAAATGTGAAAACATCCTGGCTTATATACAAATTCAAATGCTAGCTGTTAGTTCAATCAACTTCATTATTCAATTAAGTAATTAATCATGCTGCTTGGTTTTAAAAGGAAACAGGGCATTGATTCTACCTTCAATTTCTGAAATGGTCTCATGAGCTATAGAAACCCAACGAGAATAGCAGATTTTTGTGAGAATAATTCCTAATAACATTCTATACCAAATAAGATGCCATAACTATATGAGGAGTGTTATAATAAGAAATGTGTGTTATATTATGTTAAAAAACATAAAATATATATATAACAAAATAATGAAAAAAATGAATAAATAAATGCAATTAATTCTATAAATCAACATCTCATGAGCTATATCATGACAGCCAAAATGGAATCATCACTTACTATGAATAAAACATGAAGTATATATTATAAATAAAATAAATATAATATATGACGTATATACAATATGTACAAAGACGTGCAAATATCAAACTAAATAGCAATAATTGAAATATATATATGAATTAATCAAAAACTATAAAAAATATTTAATAAACTCTAACTAATGACTGATGAACTCCAAATATTAAGTTCATTGACTTTGATCAACAACAACCTATTATTAACAAAAAGTATATCAAACAATGATTTAATATTATTTAATGTATTCATTATTTCACCATAACCCATTATTATCTATGTGCTTCTAATACAGGTTTAATACTGATAGCAGTGTTAAGTCCAGGCTCTATATGTGCCCGCAACCTGAAAATCCATTCTAGCTCAATTTTCTCTAAAAAGCTCATGTTGTCACCACCTCTCATGGTTGGTTTTATTATTTGTAAAACCCTAAAATTGAAACTATGGTCATGATGTGTATTAATATGTTTGGCTAAAGCATTGGTTAGAGTCATTTTTCTAATTTTATATACATGGTTGTATATATGGTCTCTCAATCTCCTAGAGGTTAACCCTACATAAAATGCTTGGCATTTGGTACAGGTAGCCAGATAAATCAAGTTGGTGGTATTACAAGTAGCATATAAAATAAATCTATGTGTATAATTCAAAGTAGGTACTATGAATTCTTTCTCTGTTGTAATTAGCTTACACATATTACATTTCTTACATGGCCATGTTCCCATCAAAACCCTAGTATCTCTATTATTCAGAGATCTACTGACCTTCTTGTCAATACACAACCACCGCTTCAGGTTCTTGCTATTTCTGTACCTGAAGTGTGGTGTTGAGCCTGTTAATTTTCTCAAATCAGTATCCATTGTTAAAATATCCAAATTTTTCTTTATGATCTCTACAATATTACAGTTATTATTTGTATACCTGGTAGTAAAAGGTACCATATTCATTTCACTATTAGAAAATCGTTGTATGCCCTTGTTAGATACCCACCTAGTACCATAATCTCTATTATTATAAGCAGCTTCAACAACATCAAAACTATATCTATCTCTGGGGCCTTCAACAAGGCCTGATGGATAGCCTCTATCAGTGAATAGTCTATTTAAGATGTTAAGCTGTTTATTTCTTTCAGATATCTCAGCACATAGCCTAGTTATCCTATTATTCTGATTTTTTACTATGTTAGGAAAAATAAATCTAGGATGCATACTATTATATTGTAAAATAGCATTTTTCCAACAGGGTTTCCTAAACAATTTAGTAGTAAGAGAATCTTCACCAACTTTCAAGATAGATATATCTAGAAAGTCTATTTTTGTCAATGAATAATCTAAAGTAAACCTTAGAAAATCTGTGGTTGTTTCTAGATAGATAACCAAGTCCTCTAGTACAGACTGCTCTCCCTTCCATAAAATAAGAACATCATCATTATTTTATTTTTTGTAATATTCATCAAAATTTCTTATGAAAGCAAAAAAATAAAAGTAGAAAGGGGATTTTTGCTGGCTTTATTTCCATTAGTCATCTTGCATGACTCCTGCATCATCTCTATAAAGAATCTGGGGGTGTAGTGGTCACAGATGTTGAAAGGACTGATGATTTCTTCACTAAACTGATTAAGAAAGGCACTCACATGATTCCCATATAGCCTTTTGTTCATTATTGATCCACCCATCCAAGTATAATGTCATGGCAAAAATAATACTAATTTATATTGTCAAGTACACTTGTATATCTTACAAAAATAAATGCAGTGAAAATATGTCACCTTCCTTAAACAGTGATATGAGTGCCTGATGGCAGTTAGTGGGTGGTTCCAAGCCAAATAGCTTGTTGGGAAAATGTAGCTGGGACTCTAGTGCTAGTCGACATTACTTCTGTCACAGTAATTTAAGGTAACGTAATGTAAGAAGTCTGAATTAAGAACTGCTTAGCTGAGTCCACCATGCATTACTCCCTTGGACAGACATGGAACCAAACAAATCCTACTCAGGCAGCATGGACCTGAATAGGCAAATGAGTGAGGGATCGCCATGCTGAAAAGTGTCTGGCACTTCAGATTCTGTTGAGAGAGAGAGTTCCACAGTAACAAGAGCTGATAAGGAGCGTTTTTCATTAGATAGTGTGAGTGCAGTAAGAACACTGTTAATTCTTTAACCATTAAGATATTGTTTGTCTCATGGAAGAATCACATTTACTTGTACAGGCATACCAGCCAGGGTAAGTATAGCCTGATATTGCAATGGGAAGTGTGGCTCTAAATTTTCTTTAGGAATGATAAGCATTACACATCTATTAAAAAAGTAAGTGCCGAAAGTGGATAATGCAGGAACCTGACCACCCTGAGACATGTAGAATTCCATCCAGTTTGTCTGAACCCCATTGTCATGCTATCAAATTAGTGGGTGTGAGGCAATGCCTTTACCTATAGCCTGACAATGGGGTTCAGAGAAACTGGATGGAATTCAACATGTCTCAGGGTGGTCCAGGTAAAGCTTCACATGACAAAACAGAATGAAGATGCTGTTGCAGCATTTCTTATAGGAATGGATAACCAAGGAGGCATCAGACACTGTGGTAGGGAATTACTTTTTACCTGGATCTAATAAAATTAGATGACATGGGTGCAAGAGTAGTCGAAGAGGAATAAATGAATTAACATGACAAGTGCTGCATGCTTAAGCACATACATAAATAATGTGCCTAGAGGTGGAGAAAAGGGGATGCTATCAAATACAACACTGACGTTTACTAAGGGTTAACAACTAGCTCACTGCCTTGCACACAAATGACTTATTATGCACTGAGATGAACAGGCAGTTAGGGAAAAGACTTGACTTTTACAGTCAGGTCAACTGGCAGAGCAATGCTGACTGCAAGTCCTGAATGATGACTCAATTTTCTATTGATCAGTGAATCAGATATGCCTAAAATACTGTACTAAGATCAAACTACATACAGTGTGTGCTGCACCCTGTCTTTCACACTCTGCAAGCATTCTACAGTATTTGGAACAGAATGCATGCATTACACTGTAAAGTTTACTTCCAGAGCTAAAGAAAAAGCAAATATAATTAGGGAAAATCTCCCATACTAGGTAGACTTTTTAAATGCTGGTAGTATTAATTCAGAATGTCTCAAAATAATTTCCAGTTTTAGCAGGGATGGGTAAAAAGAATTAGAACAACTTAGGGGCATTCCCCCAAAATCTGGAGAGTTGAGAGGTATAAAGTCCATTAGCAATGTATTTAATATCATTCATAGTACAGACCAGTATTCAGAATGCACAGCTATAGATTCTGCAAAGCACTTAGAGACATGTTACATTACATACAGCTCAATTCGATAAACTTATAGTAGAACTCTCTGGTTACATTACCAGCACTGTGCTTCACTTAGAATACAGACATTATTCTTTCAGCATTTCACAGCATTTAGAGTAGAACTAAGAGTTCGTTACAGACAGTTCACTGCATACAGAGTCAATTCCAGCTCTTACAAAGCAGGTATAATAGTAAGTGAGATGATGTGAGGTAGTGCCAGCTGTGCTAGATGTTGTAGAACAGTGCATGTGCAACATATGCCAGCCTATCTAGCTGGTTTTCTAGAGAATTTTATGTAATTTGACTATCAAACTGATTTGTACACATGCTTGTGTTAAAAATGTATTTGTAAAGTTGCTTGTGTTAAAAAAAATGTATCAACAGTGGGTCCTGCTGGACAGAAAAGAAATATACATATATGTCAGACTGTATTATAACTGAAGAAATGTATATATGTTAACAGATGATAAGGGAAGGGAAGGGTTAAGCTCAGCCCAGCTAACCTTAAGAAAAATAGCCTGAAGTTAAATCACTTGGTTTAGGCCATAAAGATTTTATCTCACAGGCCTGAATGCAACCAGAGACGCAATGTCTGGGCTGGGATACTGCTCTTATTATCCTTAGTGTCGAACCAATTGCTACCTTGGGGTGCCAGAGAATGTCTGGTTAGTCTCTGCAAGATGAAAGGAAGGGTTGGAATTGTTTTACAATATCCTGATGCTGGAATAAGGTTTAGCTAAAGTTATATGTGTATATTGTGACACATCAGTGCCAAATCTTGGCTCAGTTGCTAGTGATGGGTAGTGTGGGAACCACAGTATCAAGTGACCAGATATGATGTCATTTTTTTAGCCAGCACTGAAATTGTATTGAGATACTGGTGAGCGATGTGATAGTGACACTCAGCACTTTGTTATAAGACTTGACAAGGGAGGGACACTCATTTGACTTCAACTTGCCTTGCTTTAGCAAGTAAGTAGGGGATGGTAATTCTTCAGTCAGTTAGGAAACTATAGTGAGACTAGTTAAATGTTGTTTTTATATTTCCTATGATTGTAACTCTGGTGTTTATTATGAATAGATATTCAGTATTTTCATGTTTTTCTTTTATCATTTATTATTAAATATATTTAAACCTTTCATTCTGGCTGGTCTTTTAGAAAATATTTTGACTTTTGAGAGTACTTGCATTTATTTGGTGGTACTGTAATTCCATGCTCCTGAAAGTCTTGCTGCTTAGAAATGCTACCATTTGTATAAGTATGAATTGTAGTAAGAGTAATTGGGTACCTCGATAAGAGCCTTAGAGTATCTGGCTTTGGGGGTGTTCTGGTAGCACTGCATTTACCTTTTTGTCTGGGATGAGGTGGGAGAGTGTGTAATCTGTGCCAGTCTTTCCCGTGTGTGTGTGTGTGTGTGTGTGTGTGTGTGTGTGTGTGTGTGTGTGTGTGTGTGTGTGTGTGTGTGTGTGTGTGTTATAATTAAATCTCAAAGAGTGTGTGTGTGTGTGTGTTCCAGCTACTTGGAACAGGGACTCAAAGGTGGAATCCTATTTGGGGCTTGGAGAGGAAAACCCAGCTCCAGGACTGGAGTGTGCTCCCTGTGTGCTTTTAAGGGAAATTCTACTTGGTGCAGAGAGCTGCATCTGAAAATAATGTGTGCATCTTTTTTTTTTCTCAGAGAATGTTCCTCACTGGTGTCAGTGTTGAGATTTGGGGCTCCTTGATCACTGGCCCAGAGGAGGGATGTCACAGTAAGTAAAAAATAGAACACACATGTAACAGTGTGGACATTGTACTACACTTACAGTAGAACCCAGGTATTACACCGAAGGCGCTATTTCATGATAAGGTTAATACATCTAGGTCTTAACATTAGTTTTATTGTAATCATGTACAACTGGCTTCATTTGTTTTTATTTTTCATCCCCCAGAATTAAGGATGATCCCATACATGATCACAATCGGTGATGCGATCCATAACTTTGCTGATGGACTAGCGATAGGTGCTGCCTTTTCAGAATCCTGGAGGACAGGACTTGCCACATCAGTAGCTGTTGTCTTCCATGAGCTACCTCATGAACTTGGTGAGTCTATCTGTTGCTGTCTTGTTGTTGTGTCAGTACTACATCATGACCTGTCCCACACAACTGATCCATTCTTCATTCTCCTTCATAGTGATGCAGCATTTCCACACGGTTAGGATAGCACTAAACCTGTCTTTCTGTATAAAATCAGTAAAGCTATCAGCATACTGCAAATCCTTGTTACCGTATATTGATTTTACTGTTACTGAGAAACTATTACCAAGCCCAAGAGAAGAAAAAAATCTAGGAAATAACAGGTTTCTTCTTCTTTCGGCTTTTCCCGGTTAGGGGTCGCCACAGTGGATCACCTGTCTGCTCATGATTGACAATAGAGTTTTACGGTGTCGAGTTGCCAGCCCGGCATCCACCCTTCTATGGAAGGCACACACATGCACGCACTCATGCCTAGGGCCAATTTAGAGTGTCCAATCCACCTACAGCATGTCTTTGGGATGTGAGAGGAAACTGGAGCACCCGCCCACGCGACCACAGGGAGGACATGCAGACTCCTCACAGAAGGTACCCCAGCCGAGGATCAAACCAGAGAACCTCTTGCTGTGAGGTGACAACGCTAACCACTGCACCACCATGGCCACCCAGGAAACCACAGGTTTGATATCTTAAAAACAGTGGCAAGGAAACTCGTGGACTGAATCCTGAGGGATGGTGGTAGCATTTCTAGAAGAAAATAATATCCAAGACAGTAATATAACTTTTTGTCTACTGATCTATACTCACTATTTTACTATTTTACACCATTCTGTTGGCCTGAGTTATGGCTGAAAAGAGCCTGTTGACCAAACCACCAGTTAAAAGTGTAACAAAATAAAAACAAATCAATAAAACTTTATGCAATTGAATTATTTACAAAACAACTTTTGGGAGAATGTAGACAGTGAAAAGATAAAAAAGTGGGCTGGCTACACAGTATCAAATATGTAATATATCCAACAGGAAATTATAATAACAAAAGGCCAGTCACCAAAATTTATAGTATGATGCTAATGAATTATTTACAAGTAGTGGGTGAAGCTTCATTACAAAGTTGAAAAGAACACCAGACAGCACCAGGGAGAATATCCAAACTAGTACTGAGACCCAGTGAAAAAGTTAATACAGGAACATGTCTAGCATCAATGTGCACTGTGCAAACTCTAAAAATGAAACTCTAATGTCTGGCATTACTGACTGACTGTATGGATGTGTGATTTATGAGTACAGGGACAAAACAAAGAGACATCAAGAACATTCTGTCAACTCAGGGACATGTCAGAGGTGTGTGTCTGCGTGTGTGTGTGTGTGTGTGTGTGTGTGTGTGTGTGTGTGTGTGTGCGTTTGTGAGAGAGTGTGTGTGCATGCATGTGTGTGTTTGAACTTGTGTTTGTGTGAGGGAGAACAATGAGGAGTGCCATTGCCAACACGATGCATGATGTTAACTACCACAGGAAAGTTCTGATTAGCACTAGCAGTAGTGGTTAATGGTGATTCAGAGGCATGCAAATAAGCTGATGATGAAGTCTTTCCTCATTGTGGCTAACGTGTCTCTGAAATGTACATTTTTATGAATCTTCAGATTTGTTAAACATGTTTCTGATGTCAGAAATGGGCTTAATAAGTTTATCTTTTCCCTGATTTCTAAGTGTAGTTATGGAACTCCATGTATTACACACGAAAATACAAAATACTGAACAAATAGATCAGCGAGTTTTTTCCCGGGGGAAAAAAAAATCGCAGATCCATTAAAACAAAACAAAAAAAAAACCCCGCCCACAAACTAAAGTAGTGGGCTTCACCCCACACCTCCCCCGATGTGGGGGGCTATACCCACCATACTCCCCTATTTAAATATACCAACTCCGAGATCACACCACAGTGGAGGAAATGGCAAAGTCCAGAAAATGGTCCAGTGCTTTTGGAATTTTGCCATTTCGCTGAAACAAGTTTGATTAAGCAGCATTCACAATTTCAAGCGTTCACTGACTTAATAGGAACCCAAGTAGAGCCATATATATATATATATATATATATATATATATATATATATATATATGTGTGTGTGTGTGTGTGTGTGTGTGTGTGTGTGTGTGTGTGTGTGTGTGTGTGAGTGATAATACTGATATTAGCAATTTCTTACGTCAACAAACTGTCAAATCTACTGCATATGCGCTTATTCCGTGTTTGTGCAATTTCGGAGTTAGTATATATAAATAGCAGGGGATGTGGGGATGCAGGTAGAGCTGCAAAAATTATGATTTGCTTTATTTTTAAAAATTAAAAGTTTACATGCTGATATCAACTGTGCCTTAGGTCAACAGCTGTCTAGTGGATTGCATATACTCGACAAGGCAGTTGACCGACAGGTGTGGGGAGATCGCATAAATACTAGTGTTGGCAAATTTGCTCTTACTTCATGTTTGTGCGATCTTGGAGTTAGCATATACATAGCAGTGATTATGGGTGGTGCAGGGGGCTTGCCCCCCGCAAAAAATTGTGTTTTGTTTTATTTTTAAAAATTAAATGTTTGCATGTACCAAGGTTGTTTCTCGGTGCATACATATCTTTGTGTCAATTTCTGTGTTTTTGACCATCTGTAGTCGATGCCTATGCAATTGACTTTGGATGTTTTTGTTTTTATCAACAACAAAAAAATCTAGTATGTGTGCTGAAATGGAACAGGAGTATTAGTTTGCTGCATTTATGCTTTTAAGTGGTACATCGATATATAAAAAAATATGTTTGTGTATGTATGAATGGGTGTACTTCATATGAGTGAAAGCCCATATGAACGAATCTGGCATTACCAAGATGAATTTAACAGAAATGCAAAAAACCAAAACTTTAAAAATCCGAATCGCACATAAACAAAAACTGCTTATGGGACATCTCCAATGCATCCTTTAAGCTCTCTTACAGAAAACAAGGTAAAACCCTTCCGGTATACTTCCTTCATTTTTGCAGCCCCCCCCACTGTACTCCCCCATGTGGGAGCACCCCCCCACAAATTTAATATACCAACTACGTGATCACATTCTCTTACATGAAAGTAGCTCATTTTCATTTATGTGTGACTTGGATTTTTAAAGTTTTGTTTTTTTGTTTTTTGCAGTTTTGTTACAATCATCTCAGTAATGTTGGATTTGTTTATATATATAAATATATACATATATATATATATATATATATATATATATATATATATATATATATATATACACACTTATATATATATATATATATATATATGTATATATCTAGATATATACATATATATATATATATATGTATGTATCTCTCTAGATATATATATATATATATATATATATATATATATATATATATATATATATGTATGTATGTATCTCTTTAGATATATATATATATATATATATATATATATATATATATATATATATATATATATATATGAAGAGTGAGAGATATGCACATTATTGATAGATATATGTAGTGCACCCTTGTTATCATCCCTGCCTACGGAGTGAGCTTTCATTTGTTTATGCTTTTGTGAAGTAACCCTTTATGTCATAAATCAGCTTTCCTTCCTGAATAGAGGACGATGCCATGATAATTTTTCTCGTGGTAGAGTGTACAGTGCTATTTCTCTACACTGACGCCGTGCAATTTTATCTTCATACACTTTTTCCTTTTTTTCTGATGGCAGTTTTGATTTTCAGAGTCAAATCTTTCATCAGACTGAACTCCAAAGTGTTGATTCTGTCCATTGCTGCTTCTGAAATTTGTCACACTAGTACTGCTTTATTGAGTAACTTTGAATTACTAAACAGCAGTAGTTTTTCTTTTAGCTACTTGTATGTGACTCCCATGATAATCATATACTGTGTTACCAGTTCAGCATAAGCAGCAAAATTACACAAGTGACATTTTTAAACTTTCTGTCTATGATAAACGCTTCAAAAATTTCAGTTACAGCTTGTGATTTACTATTAAACATATATTTTCATGCATTCCATTTTCCTTATGAGTACTGAATTTTTTGCAGCCAAACAATAATTAGATAAAATAACAAATAACTGGGACATAGTACAATCACTGCCCTACTCTATTTTTCTAATACTATTAACAAAGTGATACATATTGGCCATCCTACCTCAGTTATACTACTGGACCTGTCTAAGGCTTTTGACACTGTCACATACTAAACTGCTATGTCAGCTATCTAACTTAGGATGCTCCCTTGATACCCTTATTTGGTTTACCTCATACCTACAAAATAGGGAACAATCAGTAAGGTTGCATAATGTACAAATTGATTATCAAATTAACAACATAGGGGTCCCACAAGGATCATTCTAGGACCACTTCTGTTTAATATCTTTATCAATGATCTTCACAAATCCCCCACATCCAAAACCTTATCCAATATGCTAATGATTCTATGCTAGTATCCACCTCCAACAATTTCTCAGATATTCTAACAACTACACAAAAAAGCCTTTACTTCTGTTGAAACATGGCTTATCAATGCACAACTAATGTTAAACCCCCAAAAAACTAAACTTTTACTTTTCTCTGCAAAAACACCTGACATTGACTTCAAACTCCATGCTAAAGATGGTACAGAAATCAAAATAGTGAAAACAGCCAAACTGCTAGGAATAACAATAGACAACAAACTCAGTTATGAAACACATATCCTCAACACAATAAAGAAAACACACTTTAAATTAGGCAAACTATATCGCCACAGACTTTACCTGGATAGCAACACCAAAACAAAACTTGCCAGCACATTACTCATCCCATCCCTTCTATATGGTAGTGCCATCTTTGCCAATCTTCACTCAACCCTTCGAAATAAATTGCAATGTTGCTATTATAAAATAGCAAAATTTCCGACTGGAACACATTATCATTCTTATCACTGCCAATCTACCACTAACCTGAACTGGCTACAACTGGCTTTCTTGTGCCTAAGTCAAGAATCAAGTGATTTCACAGAAGATTTACATTCCCACCATGTACTTCTATAAAATGTTCAGCTACTGGATTATCAACCTTTCTTAAACAAATATTACTAAGATGTTCCTGCATTCTACATTACAAATCTTGGGAGTTTTCATCAATATATTGCAAATTACAATTACACCATATTGTATATATGATACTGTGAGGAGTGCAAATAAAACTCTTCTGTATAAAAAAGGTTAAGTTTATTAATCTTATGCAGTGCTGAAACAAACAGACACATACTACAGTTATGACAAGGGAACATACCTTACTTACAGGTCTTTATTCCAGATATATTACATCTTACTAATTCCCCCTTAAACTGATTATGCATCAGATAGTCCATCAGGTTATGTTCTCTAGAATAACAAGTCTTAAGTTTATCAGTAAAACTTTCATCCAAAATCAGTTCCTTCTTCAAAACCTCTAACATCTCAGCCATCAATTTATTGTAATATTTTTCAATAGAAAATCTGCTATATTTTGATATTTTAATATGCATCTCATGCATTCTTCTTCCATGAAGCACCAACTCTTCTGGTGGTGGTTCCATTAAAGTTTCCACGTTATTTGCCCGTTCTTTAGATTTAATACAATAGGTTTGACCCAGTACCAGACATTAAATTTTTTATAGACATTTAAGTTATCATAAATGATGTTTTCTTTATCCTTAAACCATTTGGAGCCTAAGCGTTGCCCATAGTTCATTTTCTTCCCTCTCTTAACTGCCCAGCCCATTGTATTATTCCTCTTTTATCCCCACCCCTTTGGCCTCTATCACTTCTTCTTCCTCTACCTCTTGTATGGTATCTTCCCATATCAGTAGCTGTAGCACATTGCTGATACATAGCAGTCGCCATTCATAATGTTTCTAGGTATAGTACAGCAAAACAGTTATTTATCTTTATTAATTAGTTTCTGTTCTGTATAACATTGTAAAACATAGGTAATTCATCCTTAAGTAAGTAATTTAACCTCTCAAACATACCTCCTAACTTACGTTACCTCGCTGATTGTTTTTTTTTTGTTTTGCTTGCTATCTGCTGTTTGCTGGTAGTCTGGCCTCATCCAGATGAGCCCAATACTTTAGCCATAACTTTTTCCCCTTTTCTTCTTTCATTCACCTAATCATGGACTTTTTTTTCATTACTCTCTCGCTCACAATACATTTCAAACTTTAAAAAGTCCTACCTCAGCATCCCAAGCAATTCTCCTCACTCTGTTCCTCTTCTTTTACTCTCTGATGATGTGCTGATTTGGTGGCAGGTATTTTTCAACTAAGATTTTTTTATTATCACTAATAGGAAGGCAAAGATATTTCCTAGGATATAGGAATAATCTACTGATTTTGGTGATACCTTATGTCAATAATTGCCTTTGCATAACAGCAACATGTATTAATGGTCTGGATAGTCTTTAGCAATTAGATATTATAGTCACTTGGCCTATGTAAATGCTGAATCAATTCATTGTTTCTGGATCTGCTAACTACTGTAGATGTTAGATACTCTGATTTATTTAGAATAACAGGCCCTAGGCACAGGAGAGATAAGAAGTGTTGTGTGTGATTTATGCTTGGCATCACTGACCTTAAACTAAGTTCTGTCACATAGAAATGTTTTTGTACTCCAACTAGAGTTGTATACTAAACTGTGTGTTAGGTCTGACACAAGGTTCACTGTTGTTTTGTGTTCCATTATTGCCTGCTGTGTTGTGTGTCTTCACAGCCATGTTCTGCCTGTTACTGCTGACTTAGACTAATGCTAGCTAATGATTTCTGTCTCCTTAGTTAATATTTTCCTTTCTTCTTTTGGTTTTATTTTCACAGGAAAAATACATTCTGTACCTTCTACATAAACCAACCACAATTATAAAGTTCCTTGCCTGAACACCTGTGGTGTGGTCCTAACTGACTGGCTCCCTCCAATACATTTATAGCAGCTCATGCTTTCTTGTCACTCTGGCTTAAATGTATGTTCAGCTTATCAAAACCTTGATACTTAAGTATGTCTTGTGACTGCTTCCTCAGCTGCACATCACTAAGGAGCTATCTATCTTTCTGCTCCTCTCTAACCCCCTATCTCATCTGCTCCATCCCTCCTCTACTTTATAGAGCTAAAGGCACTATACATAGCTGTATTGCTTTACTCTTCAACAGTGTTTTACTCCTTTGCTATCAGTTATGGAAACAGCTCCTCTCAGTAGCTGTAGCACATTGCTGATACATAACATTCACCTTTCATAAGGCTCCTAGGTATAGTACAACAAAACAGTTATTTATCTTTGTTAATTGGTTTCTGCTCTGTATAACATTGTAAAGCATAGGTAATTCATCCCTAAGTAAGTCCTTTAACCTCTCAAACATATCTCCTAACTTACATTATCTTCCTGATTGTTTTTTTTTTTGCTTGCCATCTACAGTGCTCTGGTAGTCTGGCTATCCCACTCCATTTGCCTTTACTGCTCTTGGGCTCACTCTGCTCCTGTACCCTACCCCCATTCCTACCCACCCCATCTTTCCTTTCATTTATATCCAACCAATTGTCGGCCCCACCAGCATTTCCTTACATCAACCAATCCTATCCCAAGATGAAAACAACACCCTGTGCTAATCTCACAACAATTCCAGTCAATCAAACCTCAATTAATTAACGTACCTCTTCCTGACATCCCATACAACCAAACATTAGCACACCCCTTTCTCACACCCATTTTCCTACAGCCCTAAGTAACTGGCACACCCTTCACCTGATTCTTATAAAGAAATTACACAACTTGATAAAGTTAGCATAGATCTGTTCAAACTAATAGCAGACTTAACCACCTCTAACTTAAAGCTGAATGTTCTCCTTTTTATAACAGCCTCTAGCTCAAACCCAAACTTACTCCTATTTCTGTAAACCAGTATGTGTCTTCTATTAACCATACTCATAATATCCCTCCCCATAGCAACCATCCTTAACTCCTACCAACATTCCCTCAGCTGGAATCTAAACTCTAAGTCTCCCACCAAACCTAACTACCTATCACTCATTCAGAATTCTCTCACATCTCGCCTGCCATGTACAGTCATTCCATTGTAGTCTAGCCCCAATTAAAATCTACCATTACCAATCCAAAGGACACCCCAGTTTACAATAGAATCTATTTATTTCCAAAGACCTGTTGACTCTTGTAAATCTCAGTTGAGATATATATCCAAATCCTGGTCCCCCACTAACTCCCCCATCCCCTTCAATCCCAAGCACACACCACCTGAATCCCATAAGAAAACATGCAGACCTACTAGTTCTTAGCATTAACATTAGAAGTATTCTGAACAAAATAGACAATCTCCATGCAACCCTCTCATTATACACCCCTGACTTAGTACTCCTTACAGAAATGTGGCTCAAGCCACACAACAAAGACAATGATATACTTTCACCAGGGTATAATATAATTAGGACAAACAGATCATTTAAGGTAGTGGGTGGTGTTGCCCTTCTTTTCAGAAACAGCCTCACCATTGACCTTATTAACATGGACATCAATATATTTAACAACGCAGAGACTCTTTTCATTAAAGTGAAAATTAACCAACTAAAACATCTGAACCTTTTAGGTATACACACACACACCCACACACACACACATATATATATATATATATATATATATATATATATATATATATATATATATATATATATATATATATGTGTTTACCTACCTACCTCCCTCCTGGAGACAATACTAACACACTGGAATCCATAATCGACTGGGCATCCATTTCCCTCCCTCAGGAAACACTCATCTTAGGGGACTTTAATATAGACTGGTCCTCCCTTAACACACCCCTACTATCCAAGCATATAAATCTCTATTGTTTCAGGCAAATAATGCACGCTCCCATCTGCACAGATACATCTACAAATAAAGAGTCCATACTAGACTGGATACCTACTAACCATCCATCCTCAGCACAACACTTCGGTACATTACCCAACACTCTAAGTAATCAACTCCCCACTTTTGTACTAAGACAACACATCAAACCCACAAAAAACCTCCAGCAAATGCACTACTCTAAAAACTTTAAAGCAGATGACTTCATAACAGCCTTCAACTACTGCAGCTGGTCTCCACTTACCTGCTTTCCACTGGACATGGCAGTAGGCCACTTTAACTCTACATTTCTAGATAAACTGAATCAGCTAGCCCCTCGTAGAACATTTAGAATTAAATCCAAATATGCCCCTTGGCTCATCTACTTCTAAAAGAAAGAGATAACGGCTCTAATAATAAAACTAACTCAAACAGACAATTATTTCTTGAACTAAGAAATAAAGCAAAGGGACAAATAATGAATAATAAAAAAGCCATACTCTGACATCAAAACTAAACACAACTCAAACCCACAGAAATTCTGGAGGGGCTATTAACAAAATTCTGCAACCAGGTAAAACCCCACCCCCAGACATAAATGGTGCCACTAACAATATAGCAACCCAATTCAATGACTACTTCACCAATTCAATTATTAAATTGATTACTCCTTCTACCCCACTAGTCTCCCAAATGTTCATAATCCTCCAAACAACCAAAACCTCTTTTCACTCAAACTAGTCCCAACCAGTCTCATCTATAAACACATATTCAAGCTAAAACTTACTACCCTTGCAGCAGAAAACACCCCAGCAGAATACCTCTGGATCACAGCCAAAGCCATTGCAACCCTGTTTCCATATTAATTAACAGATCTATAGCTGAGCAATCGGTACCCTTCCCTCTTGAAAATTTCTCACATAATTCTGTTACATAAAGGTTGTACCTCAACTGAATTATCCAACTATTGACTAATAGCCATACTCTTCCCATTGTCAAAAAATATTGGAAAAATGTATTCACTCTCAGATACTAAACTATCTCTTATCCAACAACCTTCTTGCCAAAACACAGCACTGGTTCCGCCCATGCCACAGTGTTACCACTGCACTCATAAGTGTCAGTCAGCAATGGAACCTAGGTAATCTAATCTCCACTGTCTTTCTAGATATGTCTAAATCATTTGATTATGGTCTCTCACAACAAACCTCTAACTGTCCTCTCTGAACTTAACCTAGATAATTCCACCCTGCTTTGGTTTAAAGACTATCTCTCCAACTGCCAGCAGGCCGTTAAATGGATGGACTCCCTATTCCCCCCTCCTTCTAGTTAACCTAGGTGTACCACAGAGATCTATACTTGGACTCCTGCTTTTCATCATTTTCACAAACAACTTACACACAGCCACCCATCAAGCAAACCTGGTCCAATATGCTGATGACACCACATTAATTTGCTCAGTTCCCTCTCTCCAAATTCTTCAAGAACAAAAAAACAAGAATATGTCACTGCCATAGAAACCTGGCTCTCAATCTCTCAACTTATTCTAAATCCCCCCACCCAAAAAAAAAAAAAAAAAACAACTCCTGCTTTTCTGTCCCTCCAAAGCTACTGACCCCACCTCCCTTTTAAAATATTCTCAAAGGACAACACCCTCATCACCCCAGTTCCATAAACCAAACTACTAGGGACAATCATCGACCAAAATCTTAAATTCGATAAACATATAGCCCAAACCCTGACTACAGTTCATAAAAACTTGGCACCCTTACCATTGCAAAAACTAACTGACCACAGACAGTAAAGCCATCATAGCTAGAACTCACCTACTCTCCACATTACTGTATTCATCCCTTGTTCTAACCAACCTAAACAAAGGTAACTTAAATTAACCACTTGCTATAACAAAATAGAAAAATTCACTACCAACTCCTCCTATCGATCCCATCAATGTCAAGCCCTTAGGCAATTAGGCTGGCTAGAATTACCTAACTTATTAAACTTTAACCAACTTAGCATGGTGCACCAAATAATCTACCACCTCAATGAAATACCAGCTCTGACAGGCCTACTCAATCTCTACAACAACCACCAACTAATATCCACACACAAAGTGCTTGTAGAAATATCTAAAAGTGAATATATGTCACATGACTCCCCTTACTCAAGTGCAGTTGTCAAAATTTGGGACTCCCTCCCCTTGAAAACAGAATGCAAAATAAAAATCTAACTTCAAAATCAACTAAAGTCCCACCTAACCAATTCCTGGATATGCAGCTGTCAAGACCCAGACTAACTTACTTAATAAATACCTACTTCTTTCCCATAATTAGCTGTAAATGGTGCATTCCATGATAAAGTTCTACAGTTGCATCATGCTTGACACGTCAGTGTGTACCACTATCTCATGTTAACCACTTATATCTTACTTTCTGTGTATTGTTTAAATGTTTTTGTAATGACTATGTTAAATATTTTTGTACTGAATTGTTGAGTATTTTTTGTATTGTAATTATGTCGAATATCTTTTTGTATTGAACGTTTTGAATATTTTTTGTATCATGATGTACTATGAGGAGCTTTTCTCCCCGAGTCTCTGCTGAAAATGGGCAAGTTTTGCTCAGTTGGACTTTCCTGGTAAACAAATGTAGAATAACTAAAATAAATAAAAGTAAACAATTTTCTCTTATGGTTTTTGCTACCCTTTTTTAAGCATTCCCATCTCATTTACCTTTGACCTTTCCATATGTCTGTATACTTCTTCTATGGATGTTCTATTAGCATCTTTCATTTTTTGGTTATTGCTTTCTTGGAAACTATCCATAACAAAGAACCTAAACAGCTCTAAATCTGTTTCTCTAGTTCCTTTATTAGTCCTAGACAAAAATCCTCTTCATTTATTTTCCAAGATAGCCTCAGTACTTTTCTGTTAATCTGCCTATATCTTTGTAAAATTTTGGCAGCTTGCTACATTCGCAAAAATGTGTTTCCTAAGTTCCTATCTCCATCTGATGGCTTCTGCAGAATATCTTGCCAGTAATGGGGGATACCGTGTTTAGTCTATTTGGAGTGTAAAAATATTTGTGGAAACACTTCCATATGAAAATCTTATACTTTCTTGCTTGGTTACTTTTGTCACGATTGCACACATTTCCTGCCATCTGTCCCTCAGTCCTGTGGTACATAATGTTTTTTTCCAGCTCATCTTCTACTCCTTACTACATTTACCTGTATTACTGTTTCTCAAAGCTGTGTATAATCTGCTAACTCATTTCTCTGTTTTAGTTTCTTTATTTCTAGCTTCAATAAAAATTTGTATTAAAAAAAAAAGTTTTGTCTTTTTCGGCCTGGTTAATTCTCTGTCACACTTCTCCAGTATAATCGTCCATAGTTCATTCATATTTTGTATGTATTTAATGTCTCATAGGTTCATAGGTGTTTACTAGGCTAATGACCACAAGGGCCTTTATAAGCCTAGCCATGAATCCCAAATCTCTGACAAGTTCTGATACCCTTGATAAGTGTAATCATAGGCCTAGGAGATTAACCATTTACAGGTTACCTGTTTGCAAGAGGCATAGGTGCCAAACCAGGGATGAATTTCCGGTTTCCCATCCAATTGTCCAAGTTGCACTTGAATTGGATTAGGGAGGAACTCTGCTTCACATGGATGGGGAGCCTGTTCCACAGACGGGGTAGTCTCTGGGATACATACTTGTCTCTCCATCAGGTACTATTTATATCACAGGCAAGGTTTAAGTCTTTAGAACAAGTTATTCTGGTGCTGTTTGTTTTGTGGACATGCAGGAGGTCCATCAGAGTGGGATCTGACAATGCTCTGTATGCCAGGCATAGCTCTCCCCTCAAAAGCCTGTAGGAGACAGAATGCAGGGATAGGTCCTTGAGGTGGTCTGCATAGCACATATTACTTATGCCTTGTATTCTTTCAGTGAGGAACCTCTATGGATGTTCCAGTTGTTGGGTATGCCTGATTAGGTACATAACAAAGGGGGCATTGTACTCAGTGATAGGTCTGATGAATGCTGAATACAGTAGAACAATGACTTCCTTGGACTTAGATGATATACCTTTGTTTGTAAGCTGTGCAACATAGAATGATTTTCTCACCACTGTAGACACATGATGATCAAAGGCTAGATTACTATCTATGTGTGTCGCTAAGCCCCTGACTATTGGGCCAACTCTAAAGGGTGTGTTGTCAATGTGATAGTTACCAGGGATGGATGACTTCTCAAAGGATACTATTATGCATTTCTTGGCATTTATTTTAGTCCATGACTGACACCAGTTATTTGTCTGTATCAGCCCCTCCTGGAGAACATTTGTGACATTCCATTCCATTCTCATCTCCTCTCTCCCTCCATCTTAACCGTTCCCAGTATATAACCATTTCTCCTTTAAGCTGCTAATCTTTTATTAAGCCGTTATCCAGATGCAATTCTAGTTTACCTAGTTCTATTAGGATTTAGTTCAAAGTTCCATCATGTCCCCGCATTTCCCCTCAGTTTGTGGTACAACACATTCCCTATAATTCTTATGCATTTATCTTTAAATGGTTTGTCAATTAATTTGAGCAAGGCACTGTTTCTATGTTTTCCTGCAGGGAAGCGCCAGCTGTTAATAACATTTCTTTCTAATGCAACCTATGCCTAGTGTCCCATAAATAATCCAGTATTTTCATATGAGTTGCTATATAATAATCTTCCATGTTGGGCACCTCCATACGCCCCTCCTCAAGCAGACCCAACATAAAATCCAACTTACCCTTGGTCAGCACATCCTCCAAATATACTTGGAACTTTCTTTTTTGAGAATCTTCCAGAATTTCTGATTCAGTGAGTGTATAAACACCTTTTCAAGGTATAGACCTAAAGAGACTAATCATTTTTATTGCTCAAATCTTTTGATCATGTTCTATTTTTGTTTTATATCTCCTTATCATACATTTTATCTTGCATTTCCTACCACGTCTAATGGAAATTTCTGTGCTTTTTGGATATCCACACCCCCTAAATACTTCATCTTACAATGCCCCATGGGCTAGGATATTCTTGCACTAGATGAAAAAATGGATTATAATTTATACAAACATATTTAGTTTAATTTTCATTTTTTTATATCCTGCTATTCTTGTAAACTTTCTCAATATACAAAGCCATGTTGTTAAGTCTTTTTCTCAATCTGTTGAGAATATTATCATATTGCCTTCAAACATTGTTAGGTTGTATTGCTTATTTTTGGATTACCTCCCCTCTCATTTCAGACTTATTTTCCAGTGGTTATAAATATATTGCAAACAGCAATGGGGACAGAGGACACCACTGCTTTGTTCCTCTTTTAACTTGAAACTCTGCCATTACACTATAATTTATTTTTATCCTAGCTTTGGCCATCCTATATATTCTTTGAAGAAGCTATATCAGTTCTGCTGGAAAACATATTTTTCCTAGCATTCCTACAGATATTGGCAGTGCACTCAATCAAATGATTTTTCTGCCTCTGTTCCCATCATCACTAATGGCTTTTTTGTTTTGTCTGCTTTTTTATGTATCAGGTTCACCAATAATGGGCCAGATTCCAAAAGAGTTGCTCTCAGTGTTGTCTGCCCTGATTCTCAGTGTATGTGACTTACTTTGGTGTAAGGCCTATCGATAAAAAAGGTTTACACCAGCAGTCAGATTTCAAAACATTTGCTCTCAGCCTGCACTCAGTGTAACTGGTCACTTACACTGAGAGCAAGTCTTTTGGAATCGGGCTCAATATGTTGTCAAACATTTGCCTTCCTTTTACAAAGAAATTTTTATTATGGTTGGTGATGCTTACTCTATTCAGTCAGCTATTAAAGAAGCAATATTTTATAATTATGATTCAGAACAGCAATCAGTCTCTCTACGAGCCTGGATTAGAGGGGTTGTTTCCTACTTTCGCTATTACTGTTATTACAGCTTTACCCCAGGAATTAGGCACTTCTTTGGTCTTTAATATTATATTAAACACGTCCCTCCTTTTTTGCATTATTTCTCTTTCTCTCTCTCTTTCTCCATATTTATATAAGGAGCCTATCCCATCCTGGTGTCTTACCACTTGTTTGTTTTCTTACTTGCTCCCTTATCTCCTGCTCGACGATAGGCTTAATTAGACTAATATTCTCTTTTTCAATTATTTTAATATCTATGCCTTCTATAAATTCTTAAAAAAAAAGGGTTAACCAAAATATTTTCCTTTTGCTCTTTATAGAGTTCTTCATAGAGTGCTAAAATTCTTTGCCTGCATACTCTAGCTCTCTTGTTAAGAGTGCATGCCACTCTTACTTTAATACCTGACTCTTAACTTTCTGCTGTAACCTTTAAGGTTCATAGGTTCATAGGTTCATACTAGGCTATCTGCCCTAGGGCATTTATAAGCCTAGCCAGAGTGTGTTTGGCTTTCGACACCCATTTTAAATTAATTTTGCTATGCCTTTTTTTGAGGTTAGTATACTGTGCCTCTGTCTAACAGTGACACAGAAGTGATAGCTGGGGTAAACCTACGATCTCCCATCCACTCATCAAGATTCCTCTTGAAGAGAGTCAATGTGGGACTCTGCCTAACCTGGACTGGGATTTTATTCCAGAGTGAAGGGAGCCTCTGGGTTATGAATCTGTCCCTCCAGCATGTCCTATTTATTTCAGTGCTGAGGTTCAAGTCTCTCGAGCGTAGCTCGATGGGATTTGGATTTTCTGAGGTTCAGCATGTCCATTAATTCCGGGTTGGACATGGCTTTATACGTCAGGCACAGATCGCCTCTGAGCAGGCGGTATGCCACTGAGTAGAGCTGGAGTTTCTTTAACCGGGCAGCATATGGCATCTGTTTGAGCCCTTTGATCCTCTTGGTGAGGTACTTTTGGGGTCTTTCCAGTTGCTGCAGGTGTCTGGTAAGGTACATCCCAAAAGGGGCATTGTACTCAATTATGGGCCTGATGAGGGATGAGTAAAGAGGCACGATGACCTCCCCTGATCTAGATGTGAATCCCTTCATTATTAGGTGGGCTATATAAAATGTTTTTCTAACCACTTTGGCCACGTGGTTGTCAAATGAGAGATTGCTATCAACTTGGGTCCCCAGTTCCCTAATGACTTCTTCTGTACTTAATGGATTACCACCTATGTGGCAATTTGTGGGCACTTTGTTTTTGCCAAAGGGGATGACTATACACTTTTTGGCGTTTAGCTTGAGGCCATGGCTCTGGCACCAGTTGTCTGTTTCTATGAGGCCCTTTTGGAGGATGCTTGTGTCAGCTGGAGAGTTGATTATGGCGCCCAGTTTGCAGTCATCTGCAAACTTGGTCAGCCACAGTCCTTCCGTGTTGGCCTGTACTGCCGAGAAATATATACCGAACAAGAGAGGTCCCAGGACTGAGCCTTGTGGGATGCCACTTGTAACTGGTTTGGAGTCTGACATGGCTCCAGCAATTCTAACCATGTGGGTTCTGTCCTTGAGCCAGTTTGTAACCCATCTAGTGACATAGGGGTTTATATTTAAGCTGGTGAGCTTATCTATAATGCCCGAGTGGGGTATTGTATCGAAGGCTTTTGCAAGGTCCAGGTAGGCTGTGTGGACCACCTTCCCCTCGTCAATGGCCTTGGTGACTGTTTCAAAGAAATTGACCAGGTTTAAGAGGCAGGATCTGCCCTTAACAAAGCCAAACTGGGTAGGATCCAGTGTCTGTAGGTCCCCAATATCTTTATTTATGAGGTCCATGATGATCCTTTCCATAGCTTTGCAGACCAAGCTAGTCAGGCTTATGGGGCAATAGTTTCCAGGATCCGTTGAGGCACCACCTTTGTGGAGAGGGACCACTGTTGCTGTATGTCACTCTTTGGGTACATATCCTGTAGTAAGGCTAAGATTGAACAGTAGTTTTATGTTTGGGTTTAGCTCTTCTTGGAGTTCATGTAGGACGCAGCTTGGGACACCATCTGGTCCCATTGATGCTGTGTTTTTTGCTTTGGAGAGGGCGGCTCTTACCTGAGCATCTGAGATGTCAGGGGGGCAGCACTCTGTTGGGATAGATATTTTCCCTTTTGGTGGGGAGAGGGGGGAGAAGTTTGCACTGAACCTGAAAGCTATGATGTTGGCAATGTCTGTGGGCTCGGTGTATTTTTTGTCATTTTGGACTAATTCTGAGCATATCTGGGAATTCCCACCCAGGTTCCTAACATAACTAAAGAAAGCCTTGTGATTATCCTTAGTGTCCTGTGCAATTTTTCTCTCGAAGCTGGCCTTAGACGATTTTATGAGTGCTAATACTGATCAGAGATGCCTTCCCTTTTTGGGATTTTGCTCTATCATGTAGTAGCTTCTTCCTTCTATTGTATAGTTTGTTTATGGCTGGGGTCCACCAGACAGGACGTCTGCCTTTGGAGGATTGGGTCTTGGTTTTATTTGGGATTGCATGATCCATGCATTCCTGAAGGTGTTCATAGAATGCATTTATAAAGGATTCTGTGGTCCGGGCCATATTTTCCACAGGCTCGGGGGCTTTGAAGGATTTCGCCTCGGTTTTGAGGCGTGTGAAATTTGCTTTAGAGAAGTTTTTCACTGTGGTTTTCTGGGCAGGGGGTGGGGTCGGGATGTGAATATCCAGTGAGATTAGTTCATGGTCTGATCTTACCAGTGAGGGATACACTTCTGGTCTGGAGCATAGTGTCCCCATGTTGGTGATGATCAGGTCCAGTATGTTTTCCCCTTTTGTGGGAGTGGTAACAAGTTGTTCCATACCATTTGAGTTTATAAATTCTAGGAACCTTTGGGCTAGGGTGTTGGAGCTAGAGTAATGCTCCCAGTCTATGTTTGGGTAGTTGAAGTTGCCCAATATAATGGTGTTTGGAGAGACCTTCATATTTTCCAGTATTCTCAGGAAGGCCAAGTGGGGTTCCTGTGTTTGGGAGGGTGGTCTGTAGCAGGCTATAAACTGGAAGGCAGTTTTACCCACAGTTAGTTGCACATGGATAGTCTCTGATGCTTCATGCTGTGCCACCAACCTGGAGGTGTGGGTATCTTTGACTAATATTGATACTCCCCCTCGTTTTGTGGTTCGGTCCAAGTTTTGGGGCCGAAAAGCATGGTATGAGGTATAACCTGGTAGTGCTGGGGTGCTCTCGGGAGCCTTGAACCAGGTTTCTGTTACTGCACAGATATCGATGTTCTCCATGCTAAGGAGAGTTTCGAGTGCGTGCATCTTGAGGTTTAGACTTCTGGCGTTGAGTAGCATTACTCTTAGTTTCTTATCCCTTGTGATACCTATGGAGGTGGGTTTGTCTTTTGAGCCTTGCCTAAAAAAGACACTATGGGGGTAGCAAGAGCCTTTGCCAATATCCGAAAGCCCAGGGGTGACAGGTGCAAGCCGTCCCTAGTGAAGCATCGTGGCTTGTCGAGCATGTCATCCCAGGCTGACAGGCATTGGATCCCCTTAGAATGACACCAACACTTAAGCCAATTGTTGAAATTGATCATCTTGTCTTCATATTGTGGCATCATTCTTGGTGAGGGTAAGATGCTACTCAAGGTCAGGGTCATACCGGCCTGGGCTACATGCTAATATTAAGATAATATTTTCTGAAGTTTGGGACTACTGGCAAAATATCTGTTTCACAGCCACCTGGCCTCTCACTATACAGTCTTTTTGCCTTTCCTATTTTTTCTGTTAATTCTGCTAACTCTTTAATCTCCCAAAATGCTCTTTTTCTGTTGTAAAGTTTTTATCTTTTCCAGTTTGTACCTCTTTAGCCACCCCCTTTCTTCCCAGTTTCTTCTTTTTTGATTTTTTACTGCCATTCACAATCACTGTTTACCTTTATCCCTTTGCCCTACTTTCTTTCCTTGGTGTTTTGTTAGATAGTCATCCATCTCTTTTAAATGCTAATTTAACTTCTGTTTTTTTCTGTAGGTTCTTCCACCACCATCTTGTTGCCTTCCAATGCATAACCATATGATTATGAGAGAGGTTCTCTGTTACACATTTGACACTGGCATGGTCTGAGATCAACCTAGGATGCATGAATACTATTTTTAATCTAAATATTAATGCTCTTCCATAAAGAAATGCAATTTCAGCCAACACTTTACTTTCTAGTGTAAAATATTTATTTCCTTCCCCCCTGACTTGTCTTGCCTATATCAGTCCAGTCATTGATTATTGTAAGGAAGCCATACAGAGTCTGTGCCCATTTTCAAGCAGCTTTTTTAAATTAATGATAGCCATTCAAGTAATAAACATTTCAGAACTATATAGAAAACTATATACAAATCTCCCCTTTACCTTTATCAACCTTCCCAATGGTTGCAAACATTTACTATTGACATTTATGCTTGGGTTTATCATGTGCTCTTATGCTCTCCCCTGTCTTTTTATGTCTATATCACTTAATCCTTTCCTCTGTTCTCATATATTTTCTATGTAGAATCTATTTCTCCCTTTATCTTTCTGTGCCCATAGCTCTTTTCAAGTTTATTTAAAACAAGACCACCCCTGGGTGCCTACCTCCTAGGGCCATGGGCTAATTTTACCTTAACCAAAATATTATCCTTTCTTGGAAAGCACTTCTAACTACTATAAACAGCTACTGCTACATTCAGCTATGCAACCTTACCAAGCAAGCTAAACGCCATCATGAAAGTCACTTGATAAAATTATACTAAACCTCACTAATAAACTCTCCCACAAACTTCTGGAAAGAGGTCTACTGTCTTACAAGGCAAAAAAATCTTTCCTTCAGGAATTCCACATTCTGTTAAATTTCCACCTCTGATTTCCTTTCTCATTTCAGAAACCTTCCCAGCTCTTTCTCTAGCAAGTCCCAAACTGTATCTGACACTCTCACCACCTGTCTATACATCCCTACATTCAACTTCAGAACAATCACATCCAAGGCCATCTTGAACATTAAACTTGATAGCCCCTAGTACTGACAAACATCCCTTGTGGATTATTTATCACTGTAGAGACAACACCATAATCCTATTTAAACACATCTACAATCTATGTATTACATTTTATATTATGCCTAATATCTGGAAGGATGCCATTGTAAAACCTCTAACTAAGAAACTCATTCCCTCCACTTCATCAGTCTTTCAACCCATTTCTATTCTCCCTACCCATAGAAAAATTCAGGAAAAATCACTTTTTTTGCATCTCATTCACTACATCAACCAATACCACCTTCTGTCTCAAAGTAACACAGATTTTGGTCTGATCACAGTATATCCACTGCTATCTGGACCCTCAGCGACAGCATTCTTCTTGGAATGGAGAAAGGCCTAATTACTGAAACAGTTTTTATTGAGCTCACCAGAGCCTTTGATCTTTTTGATTACTCAGTTCTCCTAGATCATCTCACTGAAATAGGCATAAGTGATGGAAAACCGCCCTGGTTCAATTACTACCTCTCTAACCACCACTTCTCAGTCAATTTCAATTCAACAGCCTCTACATCAGTCCCTCTGCAGAAAGTGTCCCTCAAGGACCTATTCTGGCACCTTTCCTTTTCTATCTATGAAAAATTAATTTTTGTTATTGTGTTGCTATGGTGCTGCTTACTGTGATGTTTACTTTGATGGATCTGAAGTCTTGTCAAGACACTCAGTCTTGCTGGCTGGATTCTGCTGAAATCAAAGTCTGGTTATACTTGCATTCACAGTCTGTTGCATACAGAAACTTGCAGAATATACACGGATGAGAGAATATACTTTGCAGCATCAACTTAGAGCAGTAACAAATAACTTTTTATAATAAACCACACAGACTAATGTTGCAGCTTCAAGTACTGTTCCATTTTACTTCTCATATAGTACAGATGATGTCAGAGATATAACATTTACCTTGGGACAAATGTGTCCATACCAATACCCCTAACATAACTGGATTTAATACAGACTTTATACATATTTTTAGTTAAACACATACTCTCTTGGTTTTGGAAAGATACTGCCTTGATGACAAAAATGCTGTCACATCTGTTCTTGTACAAATGCTGATAAGTGCAGAAAAGCATATTTTTAAGGAAACGCCTTGTGGATAAACTTTCTTAGAAAAGCATATTTTTAAACTTTCTTAAAAAAAACATATTTTTCAAGGAAACGCCTTGTGGATAAACACATGTCCTGTTGTCCATTCTTTAAAGAAAGCAGATTAGGTTTTTTCTGATATATTCTGTTTTTTTACATTATTGCCAAGTCAGTAAGAAGTCAGCTTTCTTGATGTGTGTGTAATACACTCATAAGCAAGTTCCTTATTTTTTTAAGCCACAGTAATTTAGTATGGATGCTGGTCACATGTTACTAAAGTCTATTTCTACATTTAAGCAAGCTTTATCTTATTCCTTATTTATGTTGCATATTTGTAACAAAGTTACTTTCAACCTCAAAACCTTGTTGAGCATAATCTTACAATCTACATTAAGAAACATCCTTTTGACTTGCACCATCTTTCTCTCATGTTTTATGCTGATGATATGGTCCTATTCTACTCCAACCATTCTGTCTTTTCTCTTGAACTCAAACTTCAGGCTGATTTTCATGACTTTGTTCAATGGGTCATTGATAACCAATCACAACTAAACTCCTCTAAAACAAAAACAATGTTTTTGGCACTAAGCAAAACTCACTTCTATTTCCAGGCCTCTAAACATCCTCAATCATCTCTTTATAGCACTACTAAAAATGTGACTTCATTCAAATACAGATACATTTGGTTTGACCCCCTCCTAAATTTCCAGCGCCACCTGAACTGCACACACAAAAAATCATCTCTCTCCTATTCTGGGCTAATAGAATGCCCCCTTTCCTATCCAGACCCTGTAGAAATGCCACAGATAAAGGTATCTTACTGGCTCAGCTAGAATACTGTTTTCCACTAATTGCTGCTGATGCAGATTCTAAAAGAAATGTACCCAGCATCCACTCCGGTTCATATGCCATTTGCAGATTCATCACTCTCTCTCCAAGAAATGAACAACACTGCAAAACCACCAAAAAAGCTAAGGCTATGTGTGAAACACAAGCAAAAAATCTGTACGCTATGCCAAAGTCCTGTCAACTCCAAAATATGAACAAAGCCAAACGAAAAAGCAACAGGACACTGCTGTAAATGTATAAAACAAATAAAATTTAATTTTTAATAACATTTAATCAGGCTAAAACCACACAAAGTGGTTTTAGCCTGATTAAATTTTATTTGTTTTATACATTTACAGCAGTGTCTTGTTGCTTTTTCGTTTGGCTATGTATGAAACAATGCACTGATTTTCTACTCGCCTGTGAAGCAACATACTGAATTTCTATTTGCCTCTCAGCTATTTAAACTTGTCAAGAATGACACTTTCCCTCCACTCACTTCCAGACTATTTAGAGATGAACCAACATACAACCTGATACATCTTTACCACGTATGTCCTCTCCTCCAAATCCCCAAACTAAGCTTCACTGTACAGAACACGCTTTCTCAATGCTTGTTCCAAAACTGTGAGAATCTGTCCCTTGTCTTCTTAAAGATCATGCCTTTTACTCCATTTTCCATTCACAAATAAAAGCACATTTCAAGACTCTATGAAAATGCAACTATTTTCTCTTTGGTCATATAACTGAATTTCTTCATTCCCTTCTTCCATCTGCATACCTTTATGTGACTCTATTTTGATTGTGAATACCTAGTCTGGTTTCCATTCTATATATAATGCATGCATATATTGTGTTTTTTCACTCACTTTGTACATAATATCATTAATCTACTGTCTTTATTCCCTCAAGCCAACTATGATATTCCCTTTGTATACAATATATATATATAAATACTGCATTTTGCCATTTACTCTGAATGTAATTACATGTAACTACTGTGAATTCCCCAGGCTGGGACTGAAATGAATCCTATGGGATCAGTGCTCCACCCTGGGTAACAAATTCAAAATAAAAATAAAAATAAAAATAAAATAAACCTTATCTTGTAATGTATTGCCCCAGAGTCTTGCCTAGACATTGTGTCTTTACTATACTAGTACTAACTGTGCTCACCTCTGCCTCATGATTTTCCACACATTAGGTCCTGACCTCCTTACCTGTTTATTCTGCACATACCCATCTTAGTCTCTTACTTCTAGAATGAACTTATTATTATCTTTGTGTCTGCACATAAAGGTGAAATGCTCACCTTTGCTGACAAAATCTTGCTACTGTATTTAACAATTGAATTGCCCTTGCCTCCTATTTGATCACGCAAACTGCTAGTTTGTTTTGTTTACTTACTATTTTATTCTGTTCATGCCACAGTATTGTTAAGTATTAATTGCTGTCACAGTATAAATGTTCCTACTGACAACCTCTGTCTCATCGTCCATTTTGTCTTCAACAGGTGTAGCCTAAACCATCATTAATGAGTTGGCCCCTATTAAATTTCAGTTTTACTGGTCAGCAGTTTTATCTGTCATGCAATCCTATCTTCCACCCTTATTCCCTCCCTCCCTCCCTCCCTCTTTCTCCATGTGTGGGAATTACTAGCTATTGTGAGCAACTATTTGAAGTTGGCTTAGAAGATTAATTGGTTGTTTCCTGTGGTCCAGTGGTTCAAGGTTTGTTTCCATCAGCTTCCATTGCCCAACTGTGTGACTCTGAACAAGTCATTTATCCATACACTGCTCCTGGGCTGAGTATAAAAACTGTTCATGGAGATCAATGCTCTACCCTGGAAAACAAATACTAAAATAAAATCTTATTAAAATGTCACTTTCATCACAGAAGAAATTATATAACATTGCTAACATCTTCACTAAAATCTTAAATAGAAAAACCTTGTTAATCAATTGTGTAACTTCAAGTCATAGCACTAAGTTCTTTCTCAGGCCTCGTCTTACTTTTCAATGCCCAGACAGCTTTATTTGTCATACAAGCCTAAGTCCTACTTCTTAGTGCCATCCATCCGTGTGTGGGATTTACTATCTGGTGTGTTCACACAAATAAAAACATATTATAGGTTCATAGGTTCATAGGTAAGTACTAGGCTATCTGCCCGAGGACATCCATAAGCCTAGCCAGAATGTGTTGGCTTTCACCACCCCCTTAGATTAGTTCCCTGTGCCTCTGTCCAGCAGAGCCATTAGTTCCTTGCACCTCTGTCCAGCAGAGCCACTGCAGTGATCCCTGGGCTAAATTTTCTGTTTCCCATCCACTCATCAAGGTTTCTCTTGAATGTTCGTGAGGTGCTCTGCCTAATGTAGATTGAAATCCTGTTCCAAAGCATGGGTAGTCTCTGGGTCAGGAATCTATCCTTCCAGCACATCCTATTTATCATTGTGGTGAGGTTTAGATCCCTAGAGCATGTGGCTCTTGGGATTTGTTTTTTTTTTAGGTGGAGCATGTCCATCAATTCTGGGTTGGACATGGCCTTGTATGTCAGGCAGAGATCACCTCTGAGTAAGCAGTATGCAAATGAGTACAGCTGGAGTTTCTTCAGTCGGGCAGCATAGGGCAGCTGTTTAAGGCCAGTAATCCTCTTGGTGAGGTACTTCTGTGGTCTTTCCAGCTGTTGCAGGTGTCTTGTAAGGTACATCCCAAATGGGGCATTGTACTCTATGATGGGTCTGATGAGTGATGAGTAGAGGGGCACAATAACCTCTTTTCTTCTAGATGCAAACCCTTTTGTGATTAGGTGGGCCACATAGAAGGATTTTCTAACCACCTTGGCAATATGATTATTAAAGGAGAAATTATTATCTACTTGGGTCCCCAGATCCCTTATTACATTTTCTGTATTTAGGGGACTACCACGTATGTAGTAGTTTGCAGGTACTTTGTTTTTTCCAAAGGGGATGACTATGCACTTTTTGGCATTTAGCTTGAGGCCATGATTTTGACATCAGGTATCCATCTCAGTGAGACCCTTCTGGAGGATGTCTGTATCAGATGGAGAGTCAATTATGGCCCCCAGTTTGTAGTCGTCTGCGAACTTGGTCAGCCATAGTCCTCCTGTGCTTGCCTATACCTCTGAGAAGTATATACCGAACAGGAGGGGTCCCAGGACTGAGCCCTGGGGGACATCACTTGTAACTGGTTTAGAGTAGGACCTAGAGTCTTCAAATCTCACTGTGTGGGTTCTATCCATGAGCCAATTGGCAACCCATCTCATGATGTAGAGGTTTATGTTCAGGCTGGTGGGCTTGTCTATAATACCAGAATGGCGAATGGTGTTGAAAGCCTTTGCAAGGTCTAGTTAGGCTGTATGGACCTCCTTTTCCTCATCTAAAACCCTGGTAACTGTCTCAAAGAAGTCTGCCAGGTTTAGGAGGCATGATCTACTCTTAACAAAGCCAAATTGGGTAGGGTCCAATGTTTGGAGGTTCCCAATGTCTCTGTTTATGAGTTTCATGATGATGCACTCCATATCCTTGCAGGCCAGGCTAGTCAGGCTTATAGGGCAATAGTTCCCAGGGTCCGTTGTGTCTCCACCTTTGTGGAGCAGGATAACTGTAGCTGTGCGCCACTCTATGGGTATGTGGTCTGTAGAAAGGCTGAGTTTGAACAGTGTGTTTAGGTGAGGGGTTAGTTAATTTTGGAGGTCATGTAAGACACAGCCTGGGACACCATTTAGTCCCATTGAAGCTGTATTTTTGGCTTTGGATATGGCTGTTTTAACCTGTGTGTCAGTGATTGTCAGGGGTCTACATTCTTCTGGTATGGTTATGGGCCCTTTAGGGGTTGAGAGGGGGGTGAAGTTTGCACTAAACCTGTCTGCCAGAATGTTGGCATTATCAGTCGGTTCAGTGTATTTTGTGCCTTTCTGCACTAACTCAGAGCAGATATGAGAGTTTCCACTTAGGTTCTTGACATAGCTAAAGAACACTTTGTGGTTATCTTTGGAGTCCTTGGCAATTTTTCTTTCGAAGCTAGCCTTAGATGATTTTATGAGGGATCATAGTTTCTTGCTGATTCTGATCAGGGATGTCTTTCCTTCTTGGGATTTTAATCTTTTTTGTACAAATTTCCTCCTTCTATCATATAGCTTGTTTATGGCAGAGGTCCATCAGACTGGTTTCCTTTTCTTGGAAGAGTGAGTCATGGTTTTGCTTGGGATAGCATGATCCATGCATTCTTGCAGGTGCTCATAGAGTGCCTTTGTAAGGGATTCAGCAGCTTGGACAGCATTGTCCTTTAGCATGGGGGCTGTAAACCTTTCCACCTTGGTCTTAAGTAACGTGAAGTTTGCTTTTGAAAAGCTTTTCACTGTGGTTTCCTTGATTGGGGTGGGGGCGGAATGTGGATATCCAGAGTGATAAGTCTATGGTCTGATGTAACCAACGAGGGGTTGACCTCCGGTGTAGAACCCTGGTCGCCCATGCTGGTGATGACCAGGCCCAATACATTTATAAATTCTAGGAAGCATTGGGAAAGGGTGTTAGCACTTGAGTAGTTCTCCCAGTTAATGTTTGGGTAATTTAAATCACCCAATATTAGGGCATTTGGTAGGGCCTTCATATTTTCCAGTATCTCCAGAAATGCGGAATGGGGTTCCTGGGTCATGGTGGGTGATCTGTACCAAGCTACAATTTGAATTGCAGTTTTGCCCATTGTTAGTTGCACATGGATAATCTCTTAGGCATTGCACTGTGCCACTAACTTAGGTGTGGGTATCCTTGATGAATATGGATACACCCCTGCCTTTTGTGTTTCGGTCCTGGTTCTGTGGCCGAAATGTATGGTATGAGTTATAGCCTGGTAGTGCTGGGGTGCTCTCTGGAGCCTTAAACCAGGTTTCTGTTACTGCACAGATACCGATGTTCTCCATACTGAGGAGTGCCTCGAGTGCATGCATTTTGAGGTTTAGACTTCTGGCATTGAGTAACATTACCCTCAGTTTTTGGTTACTTTTGCTTTTTACAGTGGTGGGTTTGTCTTTTGAGCCTTGCCTAAAAAACACACTATGGGGGCAGCAAAAGCCTTGGCCAGTATTTGAAAGCCTAAGGGTGACAGGTGCAAGCCATCTCTTGTGAAGCAAAGTGGCTTGTCGAGCATGTCATCCCAGGTGGACAGATACTGGATCCCCTTTGAATGATACCAGATACTTAGCCAATTGTTAAAAATGATCATTTTTTTCTTTATACTCTGGCATCATTCTTGGTGAGGCAGGATGCTACTCAGGGTCAGGGTCATACTGGCCTGGGCTATGTGATCAGAGAGCTCTTCCATGTCTCTTTTCATGTCATTCACACCAACATGGGCAATGACAGAGTCGTATTTTTACTTGTTCTGGAGCGACCTGAGTGCTTGTGTTATGTGGTGGATCCTGGCATCTGACAGGCAGCTAACTGTAACTTTCTCCTTGTCCAGCCTAGTTAGGGGGACAGCAGTGTTCCTGACTATAGAGTTGCCTATTACTCGTGTGTTGGGTATGTTATTTTACCTTAAGGGTTGTGATTGCGTGGCACACTGAATATGTGAAGTATGTGTTTCATGGTTTGTGATGGGGTGTGGAGGTTGCTTGGGTGTCTGCTTTGGAGGTCTCTGTTGCTTTTGCAGATTTTTATTTAGAGCCTCCGAGTATGTTTTCGTGTATTTATGTCTGTTATTTTCCGGTGTTGGTTTAGTAGGTCTCTGTGAGACTGGTGGTGTGTTGCAAGTATTTTCCTTCTCCTCTTGACTGTTAGTTCCAGTCTTGGGTTGAGAGAGCTTTGCCTCCAATTTGGCTGTATAATTGCATCTCTCGTATACATTAGTGTTTGGTGGTAGGAGGAGAGGGTTGTCTATGTACATGAAGCAGCTGTAACATTGCCTCAAAATGCCCAGATTCACCAGTTGGACTGGAGAGTACACCTAAAACTGCCCTTTGGACATGCCTGAATAGGTAAAGTGAGCTGTTTTACTGATTGGTTGGTCAGGACGAATAGAGAGCCTTGTTCTTCTGGACAGTACAGGGGGTCTAGTGCTAGGGTTAATTAGTGCTTGCTATGAGTTTTGAGCAAGTGCTGGGCTGTGAAATGAATGGTTTGACTGCTTAAGTTGAAAGTTTGTCTATTTCCAAGGGAAAAATTGAAGAGTAGACTTTGTGGAGCTGGGAATAGTTTAACCCAAGCTAAACAGTGTTGCCCAGTGAGCAAAACCGCACAAATATGGTTTTTATAGCAGGGAAATGAAAGAGCTAGAAATTTGCCCAAAATGGCCTATAAACTACTAACTTCTGGGCTACAGCAAACAAGGCACACAAAATTCAGAAAGAAACAGATCAAATAAGCAGTCACAATTAGCCTTTAACCAGAAATTCCCAGCTCAGAAGGGCAGAATCTAGCCTCTCCTCCCACAAGAGTGCAGACCACAAACCTTCTTAATGTAAAATAACTGGCCTGAAGTGCAAGTGCTTAAACCAGAGCTAATGCACTTTTAGAATAACAGACACTGAGCCTTCAATCAGCAATTCCCAACTTAGAAGGATATAAGCTACCTGCCCTGCCACAACAATGCAGTCCACAAACCTTCTTAATGTAAAACAATTGGTTTAAAGCCCAAGTGCTTAAACCAAAAGGGTTAGAATAACAGTTACAATTTAATCAGGGTACTACCAAGCAATAATAACTGTAGCAGAATAATACAATTGAGTACGAAGAAGCACAAGCAAAATAAGGTAATAAAGTGGGAAGAAACACAATTACAGTAAAAGCAGATGAATAAAGTGCAGTTTTTTTATAACAATAGAAAACGAGCAAACTATTTTAGAAAAATTACCCAATTAACCAGTAAAAAAAATTAAAACTAAGCCCTGTTCCAGCAGTCTTTAATCTGACAAGTTCTAACCACACACTCCTGCCACTGGGGTGCAGGGGAACCTTCTCCAAAAAAAGATGGCCAGGATTAGTGCTCAAGTTATACAAACAAAGCTAGATTCAGCAGGCCTGAATCTAGTCTATGCTACAGCAGGCAAAGCGCACCAATATCAGAAAAAATAGTTCAAATAAGCAGGCAGAGTAAGCCTTTAACCAGAAATTCCCAGCTCAGAAGGGTAGAATCTAGCCTCTCCTCCTACAAGAGTGCAGACCACAAACCTTCTTAATGTAAAATGACTGTCCTGGAGTCCAAGTGCTTAAACCAGAACTAATATACTTTTTAGAATAACAGACACCGAGCATTCAATCATCAATTCCCAACTTAGAAGTATGTTCCTGCCACAACAGTGCAGACCACAAACCTTCTAATGTAAAACAACTGGTCTGAAGCCCAAGTGCTTTAACCAAAAGACTTAGAATAACAGTCACAATTTAATCAGGCTACAATGAAGCAGTAATAAATGCAGCAGAATAAACACAACTGAGTACTTTTAAGAAGAGGCAAAAGCAAAATAAGGTAATAAAGTAGGAAGAAACATAAATACAGTAAAAGTAGATAAAGTCACAGTGGAAAAGTAGGAGTCAAACCACCACGAGTGAAATCCAATTCTTTATTGTGAAAATGGAGATAAGCGCTTTCGCGTGCATCCAAAAGGCACGCTTCTTCAGATCTATCTAACAAAGTTTCTGATACCTTTTTATACAAATTCAGTTAATTTAAAACAATCAATATTTTAAAATCAATCAAACAATTAAATAATTAAACAATTAGTTAATTCATTGTTCAAACTAGATTCTTCAATGGAAGATGCACACCAGAGCTTATTTAATAACTAAAACACTTTATCTAATACAATTTGCTGAAGAAACATATATCTTATATTATCCGAATGAACAAAACATAACACTAAAACAACATTGTAGCAGGAAATGTAGCACTGATTTACAACAATTTTGCAACGTGCAGATAAATCATTTACCTGCTATCGTTGCTTTCCTTCCTTCAACCAACCAACATCTGTGTGAGTTTAAAGTCCATAGCAGCATTACATATTCAGTAAATATTATCTACTGAGTATGAAAATAAATGCATAAAGGGTATGAACCCATCAAAATCATTATTATAGCTGTAATATGAAAGCAAGAAGAAACAGGACTAGAAAGAAAGGAAAAGAAGAAGGAAGGGCAAAGGAAGGGGGGGGGTTATATAACAATAGGTTTTATATAACAATAGGTTTTTTATATAACAATAGAAAACAAGCAAACTGATTTAAAAAAAAAAATACCCAATTAACCAGTAAAAAACCTCAGAACTGAGCCCTGGTATGCCTACTAAAATGTTCTCTCTGTATTAGGTAGGTTGAGCTAATGAGACTAGACTAGGATAAAGCTGGGACAGGGCTGAACAGATGGGAATGGTAGGAGTGTCTGAAATCAAAATATGATCTCACAGCACTTGGTTGAGTGAGCAAATGAGATGGGTCCAGGAGGAGTGTTCAAACACAAATTTACAGGATGAGCAGTCAGTTCCAAAGCCACCAAGATTATTACCACAACAAGAACAGGGAGGAAGGGTAGGGAAAACTAACTGCAGACAGAGAGAGCTCATAATTTTCAGTGAACAAATAAATAAGCAGATAAATGCAGTACGATTTTTAACACAATAGTCAAAACAATAAACAGAAAAAATAAAATGCAGTACTATCTTATAACACTGCAAGTTTGTACTAATCATAACTTGTAATAACGTTGATTTAGCTATGTAAAAGCTAACCAAACAGCTCAAGTATGCAACTATTCAACAGAAATAATTTAAGAGCTAAAGGACTAATAGTTTAAGGCACAGAGAAAGCCTCTAGGCTAAGACTTCTACACTGAATATCAATGAAGTGAGAAGAATAAACTAACTGCAGACAGAGAGAGCTCACAATTTTCAGTGAACAAATAAATAAGCAGATAAATGCAGTACTATTTTATAACAATATTCAATGAAACAATAAACAGAAAAAATAAAATGCAGTACTGTCTTATAACACTGCAAATTTGTATTTATCTCAGCTTACAATAAAATTAATTTAGCTATGTAAAATCGAACCAAACAGCTCAAGTATGCAACTTTTCAGCAGAAATAATTTCAGAGATAAGAAACTAAGACCTTAAGGCATAGAGAAAGCCTCTAGCCTAAGACTTCTACACCGAATATCAATGAAGTGAGAAGAATAAACTAACTGCAGACAGAGAGAGCTCACAATTTTCAGTGGACAAATAAATAAGCAGATAAATGCAGTACTATTTTTAACACAATATTCAATGAAATAAACAGAAAAAAATGCAGTACTATCTTATAACGCTGCAAGTTTGTATTAATCTTAGGTTGTAATAAAGTTGATTTAGCTATGTAAAAAGCTAACCAAACAGCTCAAGTATGCAACTATTCAGCAGAAATAATTTCAGAGCTAAGGGACTAAGACTTTAAGGCACATCGAAAGCCTCTAGGCTAAGACTTCTACACTGAATATCAATTAACTGAGAAGAATAAACTAACTGCAGTCAGAGAGAGCTCACAATTTTCAGTGAACAAATAAATAAGCATATGCATGCAGTACTATTTTAATACAATATTCAATGAAACAATAAACAGAAAAAATAAAATGCAGTACTATCTTATAACACTGCACGTTTGTACTAATCGTTGCATGTAATAAAGTTGATTTAGCTATGTAAAAGCTAACCAAACACCTCAAGTATGCCACTATTCAGCAGAAATAATTTCAGAGCTAAAGGACTAATACTTTAAGGCACAGAGATAGCCTCTAGGCTAAAACTTCTACACTGAATATCAATGAAGTGAGAAGAATAAACTAAAAGCAGACAGAGAGAGCTCACAATTATCAGTGAACAAATAAATAAGCATATGCATGCAGTACTATTTTTAACACAATATTCAATGAAACAACTAACAGAAAAAATAAAATGCAGTACTATCCTATAACACTGCAAGTGTGTACTTATCTCAGCTTGTAATAAAGTTGATTTATCTATGTAAAAGCTAACCAAACAGCTCAAGTATGCAACTTTTCAGCAGAAAACATTTCAGAGATAAGGGACTAAGACTTTACGGCAGAGAGAAAGCCTGTAAGCTAAGACTTCTACACAGAATATCAATGAAATGAGAAGAATAAATGAACTGCAGACAGGGAACGCTCATAATTTTCAATGAACAAATAAATAAGCAGATACATGCAGTACTATTTTTAACACAATATTCAATAAACAGAAGAAATAAAATGCAGTACTATCGTATAACACTGCAAGTTTGTACTTATCTCAGATTGTAATAAATTTGATTTAGCTATGTAAAAGCTAACCAAACAGCTGAAGTAAGCAACTATTCAGCAGAAATAACTTCAGAGATAAGGGACTAAGACTTTAAGGCACAGAGAAAGCCTCTAGGCAAAGACTTCTACACCGAATATCAATGAAGTGAGAAGAATAAAGTAACTGCAGAGAGAGACAGAGCTCACAATTTTCAGTGAACAAATAAATAAGCAGATAAATGCAGTACTATTTTTAACACAACATTCAATGAAACAATAAACAGAAAAAATAAAATGCAGTACTATCTTATAACACTGCAAATTTGTACTTATCTCAGCTTGTAATAAAGTTGATTTAGCTATGTAAAAGCTAACCAAACAGCTCAAGTATGCAACTATTCCGCAGAAATAATTTCAGAGCTAAGGGGCTAAGACTTTACGGCACAGACAAAGCATGCAACTATTCAGCAGAAATAATTTCAGAGCTAAGTGGCTAAGACTTTACGGCACAGAGAAAGCCTCACCGAATATCAATGAAGTGAGAAGAATAAACTAACTGCAGACAGAGAGAGCTCACAATTTTCAGTGAACAAATAAATAAGCATATGCATGCAGTACTATTTTAACAGCATATTCAATGAAACAATAAACAGAAAAAAAAGGCAGTACTATCTTATAACACTGCAAGTTTGTACTAATCTTAGCTTGTAATAAAGTTGATTTAGCTATGTAAAAGCTAACCAAACAGCTCAAGTATGCAACTATTCAGGAGAAATAATTTCAGAGCTTAGGGACTAAGACTTTAAGGCACAGACAAAGCCTCTAGGCTATGACTTCCACATCGAATATCAATGAAGTGAGAAGAATAAAATAACTGCAGACAGAGAGAGCTCACAATTTTTATTGACAAATAAATAAGCGTATGCACGAAGTACTATTTTAACACAATATTCAATGAAACAATAAACAGAAATAAAAGGCAGTACTATCTTATAACACTGCAAGTTTGTACTAATCATAGTTTGTAATGAAGTTGATTTAGCTTAGTAAAAGCTAACCAAACAGCTCAAGTATGCAACTCTTCAGCAGCAATAATTTCAGAGCTAAAGGACTAAGACTCTAAGGCACAGATAAAGCCTCTAGGCTAAGACTTCTACACCGAATATCAATAAAGTGAGAAAAATAAACTAACAGCAGACAGAGAGAGCTCATAATTATCAGTGAACAAATAAAGAAGCATATACATGCAGTACTATTTTAACACAATATTCAATGAAACAACAAACAGAAAAAAATAAAATGCAGTACTATCTTATAACACTGCAAGTTTGTACTTATCTCAGCTTGTAATAAAGTTGATTTAGCCATGCAAAAGCTAACCAAACAGCTCAAGTATGCCACTATTCAGGAGAAATAATTTCAGAGATAAGAGGCTAAGACTTTAAGGCACAGAGAAAGCCTCTAGGCTATGACTTCTACATGAATATCAGTTAAGTGAGAGGAATAACTACAGAAAGAGCTCACAATTTTCAGTGAACAAATAAATAAGCAGATAAATGCAGTACTATTTTAAAAGGAATTTGAAACTCTACCTTAACAATCACTGGCTATGTACCTGTACTAACCCTGACTAAATCTTCTCATATTCACTAATCCCACCTCATCCCTTACTAGCTACCTTTTATGTATCAATAAACTACATTATTGTATATATCTTACAAGTATATATCTACATCGTACCTCAGTCCCTTACAAAATGACCATGTTAATTCTACTCTGTACCTTACAAAATGACCATGGTAACACCAATTTGTACTATTTAAAGAAGAAGAAGAAGAAGAAGAAAAAAAAAAAACCCCAAAAAACCCATTATTTGTAATATTGCTATCTCTATTATCTGTATAACTCTTGTTTTTAACTTTGTAAAAAAATCTGTATGATTCTTGGAGCTTTTCTCCCCGGGCCTCTACTGAAAATGGACATGTCTCCAGCTAGACTAGCTTGGTCAACAAATGTAAAATAAATAAATAAATAAAAAGACAATATTCAATGAAACAATAAACAGGAAAAATAAAATGCAGTACTGTCTTATAACCCTGCAAGTTTGTACTTATCTCAGGTTGTAATAAAGTGGATTAAGCTATGTAAAAGCTTACCAAACAGCTCAAGTATGCAACTATTCAGCATAAAAAATTTCAGAGATAAGGGACTAAGACTTTAAGGCATAGAGAAAGCCTCTAGGCTAAGACTTCTACACCGAATATCAATGAAGTGAGAAGAATAAACTAATTGCAGAAAGAGTGAGCTCACAATTTTCGGTGAAGAAATAATTAAGCAGATAAATGCAGTACTAGTTTAACACAGTATTCAATGAAACAATAAACAGAAACAATAAAATGTGGTACTATCTTATAACACTGGAAGTTTGTACTTAGCTTGTAAAAAAGTTGATTTAGCTATGTAAAAGCTAACCAAACAGCTCAAGTATGCAACTATTCAGCAGAAATAATTTCAGAGCTAAGGGACTAAGACATTACGGCACAGACAAAGCCTCTAGGCTAAGACTTCTACACTGAATATCAATTAAGAAGAATAAACTATCTACAGAGAGAGCTCACAATTTTCAATGAATAAATAAATAAGCACATAAATGCAGTATTATTTTTGACACAATATTCAATGAAACAATAAATGGAAAAAATTAAATGCAGTACTATGTTATAACACAGCAGGTTTGTACTTATCTCAGCTTGTAATAATGTTGATTTAGCTTTGTAAAAGCTAACCAAACAGCTCAAGTATGCAACTATTCAGAAGATATAATTTCAGAGATAAAAGACTAAGACTTTAAGGCACAGAGAAAGCCTTTAGGCTTAGACTTCTACACCGAAAATCAATGAAGTGAGAAGAATAAACTAACTGCTGACAGAGAGAGCTCACAATTTTCAGTGAACAAAGAAATAAGCAGATAAATGCAGTACTATTTTAACACAATATTCAAAGATACAATATACAGAAAAAATAAAATGCAGTACTATCTTATAACACTGCAGGTTTGTACTTAGCTTGTAATAAAGTTGATTTAGCTATGTAAAATCTAACCAAAAAGCTCAAGGGTGGAAGAATTCAGCAGAAATAATTTCAGACATAAGGGATTAAGACTTTAAGGCACAGAGAAAGCCTCTAGGCTAAAACTTCTACACCGGATATCAATTAATTGAGAAGAATACACTAACTGGAGACAGAGAGCTCATAATTTTCAGTGAACAAATAAATAAGCAGTTAAATGCAGTACCATTTTTAAGACAATAGTCAATGAAACAATAAACTGAAAAAATAAAATCCAGTACTATTTATAACAGTGCAAGTTTGTACTTAGCTTGTAACAAAGTTGATTTAGTTATGTTGAAGCTAACCAAACCGCTCAAGTATGCAATTGTTCAGCAGAAATAATTTCAGAGATAAGGGACGAAGACTTTATGGCACAGAAAAAGTCTCTAGGCTAAGACTTTTACACTGAATTTCAATGAAGTGAGAAGAATAAACTAACTGCAGACAGAGAGAGCTCACAACTTTCAATGAACAAATAAATAAGCAGATAAATGCAGTACTATTTTAACACAATATTCAATGAAACAATGAACAGAAAAAATGAAATGCAGTACTATCTTATAACACTGCAAGTTTGTAATTATCTCAGCTTGTAATAAATTTGATTTAGCTATATTGAAGCTAACCAAACAGCTCAAGTATGCAACTGGTCAGCAGAAATAATTTTAGAGAAAAGGGACTAAGACTTTAAGCCAGAGAGAAAGCCTAGAGGCTAAGACTTCTACACCAAATATCAATGCAGTGAGAAGAATAAACTAACTGCAGACACAGAGAGAGCTCACAATTTTCAGTGAACAAATAAATAAACAGATAAATGCAGTACTATTTTTAACACAATATTCAATGAAACAATAAACAGAAAAAAAATTGCAGTACTAACTTATAACGGTGCAAGTTTGTACTAATCTTAGCCTGTAATAAAGTTGGTTTGGCTATGTAAAAGCTAACCAAACAGCTCAAGTATGCAACTATTCAGCAGAAATAATTTCAGAGATAAGGGACTAAGACTTTAAGGTACATCGAAAGCCTCTAGGCTAAGACTTCTACACAGAATATCAGTTAATTGAGAAGAATAATCTAACTGCAGACAGAGAGAGCTCACAATTTTCAGTGAACAAATAAATAAGCATATGCATGCAGTACTATTTTATCACAATATTCAATGAAACAATAAACAGAAAAAATAAAATGCAGTACTATCTTATAACACTGCAGGTTTGTACTTATCTCAGCTTGTAATAAACGTGATTTAACTATGTAAAAGCTAACCAAATGGCTCAAGTATGCAACTATTCAGCACAAATAATTTCAGAGATTAGGGAGTAAGACATTAAGGCACAGAGTAAGCCTCTAGGCTAAGACTTCTACACCGGATATCAATTAATTGAGAAGAACAAACTAACTGCAGACAGAGAGAGCTCACAGTTTTCAGTGAACAAATAAATAAGCAGATAAATGCAGTACTAGTTTAACACAATAGTCAATGAAACAATAAACAGAAAAAATAAAATCCAGTGCTATCTTATAACACTGCAAGTTTGTACTTATCTCAGCTTGTAACAAAGTTGATTTAGCTATGTTGAAGCTAACCAAACAGCTCAAGTATGCAACTGTTCAGCAGAAATAATTGCAGAGATAAGGGAATAAGACGTTAAGGCACAGAAAAAGTCTCTAGGCTAAGACTTCTACACCGAATATCAATGAATAAACTTAACTGCAGAGAGAGCTCACAATTTTCAATGAACAAATAAAAAAGCAGATAAATGCAGTACAATTTTTCACACAATATTCAATGAAACAATAAACAGAAAAAATGAAATGCAGTACTATCTTATAACACTGCAAGTTTGTACTTATCTCAGCTTGTAATAAAGTTGATTTAGGTATGTAGAAGCTAACCAAACAGCTCAAGTATGCAACTATTCAGCAGAAATAATTTCAGACATAAGGGACTAAGACTTTAAGGCACAGAGAAAGTCACTAGGCTAAGACTTCTACACCGAATATCAATGAATTGAGAAGAAAAAACTAACTGCAGACAGAGACAGCTCAGAATTTTCAGTGAACAAATAAATAAGCAGATAAATGCAGTACTATTTTTAATACAATACTCAATGAAACAATAAACAGAAAAAATAAAATCCAGTGCTATCTTATAACACTGCAAGTTTGGACTTATCTCAGCTCATAACAAAGTTGATTTAGCTATGTAAAAGCTAACCAAACAGCTCAAGTATGCAACTGTTCAGCAGAAATAATTTCAGAGATAAGGGACTAGGACTTTAAGGCACAGAGAATGCCTCTAGGCTAAGACTTCTCCACCGAATATCAATGAAGTGAGAAGAATAAACCAACTGCAGACAGAGAAAGCTCACAATTTTCAGTGAACAAATAAATAAACAGACAAATGCAGTATTATTTTAACACAATATTCAATGAAACATTAAACAGAAAAAATAAAATGCAGTACTATCTCATAACACTGCAAGTTTGTACTTATCTCAGCTTGTAATAAAGTTGATTTAGCTAGGTAAAAGCTAACCAAAGAGATGAAGTATGCAACTATTCAGTAGAAATAATTTCAGAGATAAGGGACTAAGAATTTAAGGTACATTGAAAGCCTCTAGGCTAAGACTTCTACACAGAATATCAGTTAATTGAGAGGAATAAACTAACTGCAGACAGAGAGAGCTTACAATTTTCAGTGAACAAATAAATAAGCATATGCATGCAGTACTATTTTAATACAATATTCAATGAAACAATAAACAGAAAAAATAAACTGCAGTTCTATCTTATAACACTGCAAGTTTGTACTAATCTTAACTTGTAAAAAAGTTGATTTAGCTATCTAAAAGCTAACCAAACAGCTCAAGTATGCAACTATTCAGCAGAAATAATTTCAGAGCTTAGGGACTAAGACTTTAAGGCACATCGAAAGCCTCTAGGCTAAGACTTCTACACCGAATATCAAAGAAGTGAGAATAATAAAGTAACTGCAGACAGAGAGCTCACAATTTTCGGTGAATACATAAACAAGCATGTACGTGCAGTACTATTTTAACACAATATTCAATGAAACAATAAACAGAAAAAATAAACTGCAGTTCTATCTTATAACACTGCAAGTTTGTACTTAACTCAGCTTGTAATAAAGTTGATTTAGCTATGTAAAAGCTAACCAAACAGCTCAAGTATGCAACTATTCAGCAGAAATAATTTCAGAGATAAGGGACTAAGACTTTAAGACACATCGGAAGCCTCCAGGCTAAGACTTCTTTACCAAATATCAATACATGGAGAAGAATAAACTAACAACAGACAGAGAGAGCTCACAATTTTCACTGAAGAAATAAGCAGATAAATGCAGTATTATTTTAACACAATATTCAATGAAACATTAAACAGAAAAAATAAAATGCAGTACTATCTTATAACACTGCAAGTTTCTACTTATGTCAGCTTGTAATGAAGTTGATTTAGCTATGTGAAAGCTAACCAAACAGCTCAAGTATGCAATTGTTCAGCAGAAATAATTTCAGAGATAAGGGACTAAGACTTTAAGGCACAGAGAAAGACTTCCACACCGAATATGAAAAAAGTGACAAGAATAAATTAATGGCAGACAGAGAGAGCTCTCAATTTTCAATGAAAAAATAAAAAAGAAGATAAATGCAGTACTATTTTAACACAATATTCAATGAAACAATAAACAGAGAAAATGAAATGCAGTACTATTTTATTACACTGCAAGTTTGTACTTATCGCAGCTTGTAATAAAGTTGATTTAGCTATGTAAAAGCTAAGCAATCAGCTCAAGTATGCAACTATTCAGCAGGAATAATTTCAGAGATAAGGGACTAAGACTTTAAGGCACAGAGAAAGCCTCTAGCCTAAGCCTTCTACACTGAATATCAATGAAGTGAGAAGAATAAACGAACTGCAGACAGAGAGAGCTCACAATTTTCAGTGAACAAATAAATAAGCAGATAAATGCAGAATTATTTTAACACAATATTCAATGAAACAATAAACAGAAAAAATAAAATGCAGTACTATCTTATAACACTGCAAGTTTCTACTTATCTCAGCTTGCAATAAAGTTGATTTAGCTATGTAAAAGCTAACCAAACTGCTCAAGTATGCAACGATTCAGCAGAAATAATTTTAGAGATAAGGGACTAAGATTTTAAGGCAGAGAGAAAGCCTCTAGACTAAGACTTCTACACCAAATATCAATGGAGTGAGAAGAATAAACTAACTGCAGACACAGAGAGAGCTCACAATTTTCAGTGAACAAATAAATAAGCAGATAAATGCAGTACTATTTTATCACAATATTCAATGAAACAATAAACAGAAAAAATAAAATGCAGTACTATCTTATAACACTGCAAGTTTGTACTAATCCTAACTTGTAAAAAAGTTGATTTAGCTATGTAAAAGCTAACCAAACAGCTCAAGTATGCAACTATTCAGCAGAAATAATTTCAGAGCTTAGGGACTAAGACTTTAAGGCACAGAGAAAGCCTCTAGGCTAAGACTTCTACACCGAATATCAATGAAGTGAGAAGAATAAACTAACGGCAGACAGAGAGAGCTCACAACTTTCAGTGAACAAATAAGCAGATAAATGCAGTACTATTTTTAACACAATAGTCAATGAAACAATAAAGAGAAAAAATAAAATGCAGTACTATCTTATAACACTGCAAGTTTGTACTAATTGTGGCTTGCAATAAAGTTGATTTAGCTATGTAAAAGCTAACCAAACAGCTCAAGTATGCAACTATTCAGCAGAATGAATTTCAGAGCTAAAGGACTAAGACTTTAATGCACAGAGAAAGCCTTTAGGCTAAGACTTCTACACCGAATATCGATGAAGTGAGAAGAATAAAGTAACTGCAGACAGAGAGCTCACAATTTTCAGTGAACAAAGAAATAAGGATATATATGCAGTAATATTTTTAACACGATTTTCAATGAAACAATAAACAGAAAAAAATTGCAGTACTAACTTATAGCGTTACAAGTTTCTACTAGTCATAGCTTGTAATAAAGTTGATTTGGCTATGTAAAAGCTAACCAAACAGCTCAAGTATGCAACTATTCAACAGAAATAATTTCAGAGATAAGGGACTAAGACATTAAGGCACAAAGAAAGCCTCTAGGCTAAGATTCTACACTGAATATCAATGAAGTGAGAAGAATAAACTATTTGCAGACAGGAAGAGCTCAGAATTTTCAGTGAACAAATAAATAAGCAGATAAATGCAGTACTATTTTTAACACAATAGTCAATGAAACAATAAACAGAAAAAATAAAATGCAGTACTATCTTATAACACTGCAAGTTTGTACTAATCGTAGCTTGTAATAAAGTTGATTTAGCTATGTAAAAGCTAACCAAACAGCTCACGTATGCAACTATTCAGCAGAAATAATTTCAGAGCTAAGGGACTAAGACTTTAACGCACAGAGAAAGCCTCTACACTAAGACTTCTACACCGAATATCAATGAAGTGTGAAGAATAAATTAACTGCAGACAGAGAGAGCTCACAATTTTCAGTGAGGATATAAATAAGAAGATAAATGCAGTAGTATTTTAACACAATATTCAAAGATACAATAAACAGAAAAAACAAAATGCAGTACTATCTTATAATACTGCAAGTTTGTACTTTTCTCAGCTTGTAATAAACTTGATTTAACTATGCAAAAGCTAACCAAATGGCTGAAGTATGCAACTATTCAGCAGAAATAATTTCAGAGATTAGGGAGTAAGACATTAAAGCACAGAGAAAGCCTCTAGGCTAAGACTTCTACAACGGATATCAACTAATTGAGAAAAACAAGTTAACTGCAGACAGAGAGAGCTCACAATTTTCAGTGAGGATATAAATAAGCAGATAAATGCAGTACTAGTTTAACACAATAGTCAATGAAACAATAAACAGAAAAAATAAAATGCAGTGCTGTCTTATAACACTGCAAGTTTGTACTTATCTCAACTTGTAACAAAGTTGATTTAGCTATATTGAAGATAACCAAACAGCTCAAGGATGCAACTGTTCAACAGAAAGAATTTCAGAGATAAGGGACTAAGACTTTAAGGCACAAAGAAAGTCTCTAGGATAAGAGTTCAACACCGAATATCAATGAAGTGAGAAGTATAAACTAACTGCAGACAGGGAAAACTCACAATTTTCAATGAACAAATAAATAAGCAGATAAATGCAATACTATTTTTAACACAATATTAAATGAAACAACAAACAGAAAAAAATGAAATGCAGTACTATCTTATAACACTGCAGGTTTTTACTTGTCTCAGCTTGTTATAAAGTTGATTTAGGTATGTAAAAGCTAACCAAACAGCTCAGGTATGCAACTATTCAGCAGAAATCATTTCAGACATAAGGGACTAAGACTTTAAGGCACAAAGAAAGCCTCTAGGCTAAGACTTCTACACCAAATATCAATGAAGTGAGAAGAAAAAACTAACTGAAGACACAGAGAGAGCTCACAATTTTCAGTGAACAAATAAATAAGCAGATAAATGCAGTACTATTTTAACACAATATTCAAAGGTACAATAAACAGAAAAAATAAAATGCAGTACTATCTTATAACACTGCAGGTTTGTACTTATCTCAGCTTGTTATAAAGTTGATTTAGCTATGTAAAAAATAACCAAAAAGCTGAAGTGTGCAACTATTGAGCAGAAATAATTTCAGAGATTAGGGAGGAAGACATTAAGGCACTGAGAAAGCCTCTAGGCTAATGAAGTGAGAAGAATAAACTAACTGCAGATACAGAGAGAGCTCACAATTTTCAGTGAACAAATAAATAAGCAGATAAATGCAGTACTATTTTAACATAATATTCAAAGATACAATAAACAGAAAAAATAAAATGCAGTACTATCTTATAACACTTCAAGTTTGTACTTAACTCAGCTTGTAATAAAGTTGATTTAGCTATGTAAAAGCTAACCAAACAGCTCAAGTATGCAACTATTCAGCAGAAATAATTTCAGAGATAAGGGACTAAGACTTTAAGACACATCGAAAGCCTCCAGGCTAAGACTTCTTTACCAAATATCAATACATGGAGAAGAATAAACTAACAACAGACAGAGAGAGCTCACAATTTTCACTGAAGAAATAAGCAGATAAATGCAGTATTATTTTAACACAATATTCAATGAAACATTAAACAGAAAAAATAAAATGCAGTACTATCTTATAACACTGCAAGTTTCTACTTATGTCAGCTTGTAATGAAGTTGATTTAGCTATGTAAAAGCTAACCAAACAGCTCACATATGCAACTATTCAGCAGAAATAATTTCAGAGCTAAGGGACTAAGACTTTAACGCACAGAGAAAGCCTCTACACTAAGACTTCTACACCGAATATCAATGAAGTGTGATGAATAAATTAACTGCAGACAGAGAGAGCTCACAATTTTCAGTGAGGATATAAATAAGAAGATAAATGCAGTAGTATTTTAACACAATATTCAAAGATACAATAAACAGAAAAAACAAAATGCAGTACTATCTTATAATACTGCAAGTCTGTACTTTTCTCAGCTTGTAATAAACTTGATTTAACTATGCAAAAGCTAACCAAATGGCTGAAGTATGCAACTATTCAGCAGAAATAATTTCAGAGATTAGGGAGTAAGACATTAAAGCACAGAGAAAGCCTCTAGGCTAAGACTTCTACAACGGATATCAACTAATTGAGAAAAACAAGTTAACTGCAGACAGAGAGAGCTCACAATTTTCAGTGAGGATATAAATAAGCAGATAAATGCAGTACTAGTTTAACA